>NW_010147364.1:0-13199 GCF_000699245.1 Pterocles gutturalis | reverse complement strand
TATTAAAAAAAGTATATTTTATTGCTATCAGAGTTAGGTTAAAGAAAATTAGGAGAACAAGAGATGATATGAAGGGAAAGTGAAAGAAATTCTAAGAAAATTTGAATAGGAAAGAACTTCAAGACATGCCAAAGAACTTGTACAGCTGTTCAAAGGCATTGCAAACTTTTTATCACCAGAGGAAGGAACCTACAACAGTCTGGTGACATTAATATCAAATGAAATAGTATAATGTGGGAGAGAATTGGCAAGCAATTCTCAATTTTTTTGGAGATCCAGAATAGTTGGAATTCAGTTTTTTTGTGACAGATAGGCAACAGGTCAAATATGTTTGCATATTTACTTTTGGAACCAGTAAATAACAAAAACCTACTCAAATGGAGAGTGATAACAGAGAAGTAATTTGAGATTTTCAGTCATGGCAGCTTGTCTGATTCGTCATCCCACCTGCCCCCTCTCTAAAAAGCAGTTGTTATGTAGAAATTGCTGTCCTGGATCAAGAGGGTGATCCCCATGACGCAGTAACTTGCCTGGGACAATGGCTAGGATCAGACTCTTTGCAGAAAAAGCCCTGAACTGCTTACAAAGCAGATGAGTGATAACTTTCCTGAAGATAAGTTTCCCTCTGAATCTCCATACATAGTGCTGTCTGGGAAACAAAAATACTACAAATCTCTCTTAAACTGTGCTGTTGTTTTTTATTTATTAGTTGAAATCTGGACTTTATTGCCCAGATTTTTTCAGTCATAGTGTTCTTTAGTATCTCTCCTGAGAAATTCAATGAAACATTTTTGTACCACATATACCTATATATTTATAAAATTATTTCTGTTAGTTCTGAGTACCAGAACTTTTACTGTTAATGCATGACTTAATGTTCTTGTAACATGAAACAGCATTTGTATGTAGTCCAGAGCTACGAGACAAAAGGATTACATATGGCAGTGTTCAGTTCTGATAAGCAGGCAAATCACTGTACATCAAACATAAACAATCTATTTAGCTGTAAATACAAGCCTATAATTTTGTCAGCTCAACTCCAGTAAAATGGATCACTGTGCCCAGAAAACAGGTACATCCAACTAGACATGATTCAATACACCAGTGGGCGAGCATGATGGAAGCATCATGTTCTCTATGGTAGTAGTCAGCTGATCAGTGGTAGCTGAAGTGGTGACTGTCCACTCCCAGCTTGTGTTTCCTGCCAATATTAGTATTTCTTCTAAGAAATCCTTTTGCCAAAGGATATGAGCCAACTCCTCTGGTCTCATAAGACTATTTTTCCATTGCTGTGATCAACAGGCCTGTAGACTTAATCCTTCTTGAATTTTCTTTGACTTAATCCTTCTTGAGCCTACTGTGCTCAGTATCCCAAGCAATGCCTTCATAAATAACACTAGATCTCTCTGTTGCTATTTCCCAGAAGTACATTCCATATTGTTACATCCTCATATTACATTTTCCTTTTTCTTGCTCCTTCACTGATAGATCTTAGACCTGTGAACTGTTACATTTTGATCAAGTTTTGGAATATAGCAAAACAAATTGTATTATCTCTAAGTAATCCCTAACCTTGCCTTTCTATTTAGTCCATTACATCATCAAGTTCTTCATGTACAATATAACAGTTCTTTGCTGATCAATCTTCCCATCTTTGGTCATTTATGGTTTTTTTATTTAATATTTTTATGAGTAATGCAATTATTTGCCTCAGTAGTACCAAAAAGAGAAAAGTTATGTCAGAAACTGTATTTACAAATAACTTTGAGCTCTGTCTTGTCTTGTCACTATATGTAACAGAGAGAGAAGTTTTACTTCCATCATAAAGGGAGAGATGATATGGAATGGGGCATGTACAATCAATTATTAATTTATCACTATTTGTGGAGAAAATCAGATTTAAGTCTAGAACAAGAATTTACATTGCAGACACTTTTTTGAATGGTGGCATCGATCTCTAAACAGAACATTTAACCTTGCCAACAGTAGACTTGATTTTCAAATTACCTCTCATGGACTGTTAGAAACAATTTGTGGGTTCTCTGGGGTTCACTGATTGTACATCGAAAATCACTCCTTTCACAAATGCTTCCAAAGAGCACAATCAGCCAAACTGTCTGTGGGAAGGATCAAAACAGGAGAATAAAAAGCTGCAGAACAAGCATACAGGGTCAGTAAAAAACAAAAGAAACTAGACAGAGTCAGATCATCAAAAATGCAGGCATATAAAATGGAGAAAGTAACAGAAAAGATAAGAATACTTGTGCTGTTATATCACAACTAACCTAAGAAGAAAAAGAATGCACAATATGGTGGAGCTGGAGGATGCAGGCATGCCCAGTGGAAGTTGCTCAGAAGCCATTTTGTTTTTCTGAGATTTCATGTATTAGCACGTGCACTTATTCCTTGTTTTTGCATTAGGCTCTGGGCTCTGCTGTGCCTGGAAGTTTTGCTCCTTTTGCTACATGATTTAGGCTGTCAATGAGAGAAGCTTTAATTGTAAATTAGTTTCAGATGTATCCTGCTTTTACAATCTGAAAATAATAAATTCTTAACACTGAAAAGCCAAACAATGCTTCACCAAAAAAATACAAAATTCTGTCTCCTACTGCACACCAAACATTAAGGCCACACACAGTTCCCATGGAGAGCATGTCTGAGAAGCAGCCACCTACACTGTTGGGCTTACTGATCAAGTTGCTTTCTCCAGCCCTGAAACACTGTGTGTGTTGCATGACCTATGTTTGTGGGCACTCATAATTTTGCTCAAGCACACAATTTTCATTTGACAAAGAAAGAGTGAGTATCCTCCTGAAGAACAGAGCTCTGGGCTAGGTTATCTTCTCTGTTGGATCTCGTAGCCTCACATGAGGATGTCTCTTGCTCCTGACTCCTCTGGTGATGCTTGTCCTGCTGTGCCTCCCCAGTAGCTCTGGAGCTGCAGGCGCTGAGTGGTCCTGGAGCTGTGAGATCTGCACAGGGTGTCTTCAGGGACACCAGCAGCTGCAGCAGAGAAGTCATTGGGGTGACCGCAGCACTGCTTCCAGTTACACTTTAGAGAACGTTCTTAGTTTAGGTCCTTTCTGTGGTTATTTGTCATGAAAATATGGCATCAATTTATATGCAGTGATTACTTACAATGGGAACAGTACAAGTAGCTGCATATTTTTTCCATTTCTGTGGTGATCACGAGCTGGCTGTGGTTATTTATTAAATTGTTTTGTTACTTAGATTATTATAAAGTATATGTGTTATATTCAATAGGAACTGAGCAGTGTGCTGTTAGTGAATAACATGTTTTATAAAGAATGAGATATTCAGTGACCCTCCGAACATATGGAATTGGTTCTACTCCTTTCTTCACTGACCATAGTTTTTATAAAAAGAGAACAGAAGTGCACAAGTCATTACACATGAAGGAGATGTAACAAAATGAAAACAGATTTTGAGATTTTCACACATTTAAATCTTTCTCTGTACAGACTGTATTGTCCTTGCCTGAGACATTGTTCCTAAAGAGATTTATTCTCCACATGCACGAAACTTTAGGTTTAATTTTTTCTTGTAACATTAACGCAAAAGACTAGTACACATAATCCTAAACTGTGAAGTGTGCTGCCTCACAAAATCCCTGGTCATGCCCCAGAGCCCTGAGGCTCTGCCCAGATGTATGCCCAAACTGTTGGAGCCACATTCGTATCTAATCAGATCAATGTTAACACCTCCACCAACAGACATGTTTAAGCCTGGGCAGAAGTAAGGTCTCCCCTCTGATGTGAGTAATATCTAACCCTTATTGCTAAAATAGACATTTCAGCTCTTCCAACTAAATGTGACACGATACTTATTCACCTCTCATGTCTGTGTACCCAGACATATTTTTAGAATTAATCTAATCTGATTAAAAATGCTGATACCCCCAAACTTCATGTTTCCTAAGAACAGATGGGTCAGGAGAGCCTTTCTATGGTATGCCACTTGGACCAAGAAAGAACTTTATGTTTTAGCTCACATTTCACTAACACTTTCAGTAACCTGCAAAAATAAAAGTTCACAGGAAAGTCTGCTAGTTTTGCAGCTCCATCCAGGAAACTAGCGTGTCAACAGTAATAGCAGCAAATTTAAGTAATTCAAACCTGTTCAGGAGAAACTTATGTCTGTCAAGTGTCAATTTTCCTTATGTTCATCTCCTAAGTTATATGCTACTTTCTTAAAAAAAAGTTTTAATCTCTTGAAGTTCACTTCCAGTAATTTCACTTTTTCTCATTTGCACCATTGATGGTTGGTTATCAGAATACATGTAAGGACAATTGCTGAAAATAACGTAAGCTGAATTTCCATTCCAGGAGGCAGGTCTGAAGTTCACTCTCTTGAAGAATACTTCATTTCAGGGGAAAGAAAGAAGTGATCTTTTTAAGCAATTGCATTTACATTAAGACAGTTGATGCAAAAATATGTAAAATTAAGAGTAAACTGTGGTATGACTGAAAACAGTTATTGCATGATCAGCTGAACTGCTAAGTTTTTGTAGTAGTAGCTTATACGACTCTGTATGATTATAAGCCATTTTGAACTCGCTAGCATAAAAAGAGAATCTTTTTCAGGGTAGGTGGCTAAATAGGCAAGAACCGATAGCAATATTCATGGCAAAGGTTGCACCCCTAATTGGACATGCTGATTCAGGTGATACTGCTGGAATTGCACATGATGTCATCTCATCTATAGATAGGGATCATGCAAACCATCCCATGGTGCATCTTGTCTACACATGATCAGAAGCTGTTTGAACAGAGGTGCTCAGCACCCTGGAGAATTATTGTTCTCACATGCTTCGGTTTGAAAATCCTGGCTAAACCTTGATTTTTCAAACTGTGGTTTGAATTGTCCCACTATTCCCTAAGGCATCTGATACACATAGTTAAATGCTGTTTACAAACAAATCCATAGATAAAAGGTAAAATATACATGCGACCTGTTATTATTAATACTTAACTATTAAATTACCTGTTTTAAACATTCCAAGTTTACTCCCTCAAAATCTCACTGAAGTCAAGAGAAACGATGGCTTTAATGAGCAGGACTTCAAGATGTGAGTGTGACAAGGTCCTGAGTTGGCTTTGAAGAAGATCTGCCTAGGTGTTCTCCTCACAGTAAACCCTCCAAAGAAGACCAAAAAGATTTTAAACACAAAACGACAGATTTTAAAAGTAGGAGTTGTTTGTTTTTTTGTTAAACAGGGAAGGCTCAGAGCAGCTAGAAGAGAAATAAAAAAGATGGTACAGGTGTTCCCGTGTGCTCCTTGCAGGCATGTCCTTACTTCCAAGCTAACCAATGACTTTCTGAGTCACTGACTCAGTCCCTCGGTCCCAGAAGGCTCTTTGGGCGCCCTCTGAGATGTAACTCCAAGCTCTCTGCTACAACTCTCTTAAGCACTAACTGCTCCAGGCCCCAGCGTTCACACAAAGGAGCAACCCTTCTGCTTCTGTGCTGTTTCACCTTCCTCAATATTTTTTTAATAACATAAATTTATAACAATCAAATAAAAGGAACACCATGGCTCAAAAATAGAAAATGGAATCAGGAATCACTCAAGCACTTTCTGATGTTCTGGTTTTTGAATCTAAGACCTGAAAACTTTGTGCCTTGGAGACAAAGGGCACGGAAAACATTAAGAAGGATAAAAAGTAAAGTCTGAAATGAAAAATTAATAACTGTGTCCTTTTAATTCCAGTGCCTCTGCAAAAGTTACAAATTAAAATACTAAAAGTATGTTGTTCGTTATGGTCTTACAAATGACACTGAGATTTATTTTTTTTTATTATAAGGGCTAGTATTTTGCAATAAAATGCCAGTCAACTGTCAGTTTGCTAATAGATTCCTGTTAAAGAGGACAAGGTCTTTCCTTGTCTGTTTGTTTCTCCACAAAAAGGTCAAGTTGACTTTAGCTAATTGAATTTCAATGTAATTATATTTCAACATAATTGAAAAAAATACTGTGCAAATTATAATATGCCATTTTGCTACTGGTTTAATATATATTTGTCAGGTAAGAGACATTTGGTGCATATTTACACTAAAAATATTTTCATTTTTTCTGTGGGGAGAGAAGACATGAGTTAAAGTTTCAGATTGAAATATGCTTTATCTTTACTACAAAACATTTCAAGTTAATGGAATATTTTAATTGCACTGGATTTTTTAAAGTATTTGCTTTTTTGATAAAACAAAAGAAGCAAGTTTTTTAATAAAACCCTTCCTCCCTCACCCTTATTACTCTGACAGCTTTTTTTAGCTGTTGTTGTTCTGCTAGAAAAAGAGACAGTGAGGAGAATAGAAGGAAATCTAACAAAGAAAGAAAAAAAAAAGATAATCAAAAATCAACAGCAAAAATATAAAATTTGCTAATTTTCTAGAATTCTTCTAACTAGCTAAAGTTTCAAATTATATGATAAGGATAAATAACAGAATCTTAACTCGTGTAACCCAGCATATTTTAAAGAAATCATCACTTCCAGTCAGAACTGGATGGGAATAATTTTGCTTTCCACAGGCTATGCAAAAAGAAACAAAGACCAAACAAGCCAAATGTCCATTTTATGGATGAGTGTAGGATAGAATGATTAGTGGAGGGCAGTGGAGGATACACAGCGAAGATTGCTGAGAATATAATTACTGTCCATGCAACTGAAGAGAATTGTACATTATGTTGATTTGCATGCAAAAGGAAACCGTATTGCTACAGGTTTTAGAAGTGTTTTTTTCTCCATTTGTTTCTTAAGTGGGCTGTCTGTTTTGCTTACTCTTATCTAAACCTTGCATCTGGGAAGACTGTTTTGCTTTCTGATGGGTCATTTTAAAATTCAAGGGCCAAAAAGAAGAGGACATAGATAGCAGACATGAAATTTTAGTCATGAAACAATAACTTGAGTTACAAATCAAGACACCTGATTTCACTGCCACTGTAACACGGTTGGCCACCTGGAACAAATAACACATTTTTGTTTTGTTCTCTTTTTAGTACTTATTTGTCTGCATTCCCCTTCCCAGGAATGTCTTACTCTCTAAAATTACTTAATCCTAACGAGAGATACAGTAACAAACAACAACAGAACATCAAAGGTGACTAATGGAGAAAGATCAAACAGGAATTAGGCAATCCACCGAGCAATTAGAGGACATCAAAACCACCCTGAGGGAGAGAACAGGACTGAGCTAGCCCACCCTAGTTGAACAGTCCTATTGACTTTGATCAGCCAGGAAAACATGGATGAATTGAGGGAGGTCTGTTGATAAGCCAAATCTCAGACAACCAAGCTGAACACACTCTCTTGCCTCTTAGTGTACTTTGGCATCTGACCTGACAGTTTGAGGAACTGTATCTTTCTGGTTTATTATTTTTAAACAAAAACATATATGTGGAAAAAAATATAATTTTTCTTCTGAATGTCCTGCATAGTATCACATTACTCTGTTTTTTCAAAGACTTTTTTTTTTAACTATTACTCTAGTCAAACTATGGTAAGTTGATTTTGCTCCAGAAGAACATTTGCATTTCACTGGAAGCTAAGGCTGTGATGACTTCAGCAGACCATTCCTGTCCCAGACTGTCATACTGGTAAAGTTGCTAATGATTCACCTTTTAGGCTTGTGAAGCATCTTACCCAAACTAGTCACCTAGGCTTATGCTGTTGTTAACAGCATTCATTGTAAACAGCAGATGGACATTTCCAAAGGGCAAGTCAGCTGATGACAAAACCACAGAGATGTTGGCTGGAGACAAGGGCTATTGCCAGCATTATCTCAGATCAGCCATGGCTTTGTCTAATAACATTTTGAGGTTCTCAGAATGAGGATCTCTGGCATTTCTGAGTAACCCATGTCAGTGCCATGCTACCATCCTGGTGAAAAATATTTTTACTCTATGTCCAACCTAAACTTTTCAAGTCGTAACTTACAACCATTGCACTTTGCTACATATATCTATCATCTGCCCCTACAAAGAATTTTTACTTTACTGTTTTTTTTTAGTTTCTCTTCAAGGTGTCATAGGTTGCTGTTAGATCACACCTTGCCCCCACTTCACCAGGTGAAACAAGCCCAGATCCCTCAGTCTATGCTCATAGAACATGTACTCAAGGCCCCTAGGCACCTTGGTGGTCATCTGCTGGGTTCCTTCCAGTTTCCCGTCATCTCCTTTGATCTGGTGAGCCCAGAATGGGATGCGTCCTTCCAGGCAGGACCTCACATGTACCAGCAGAAGAGGAAAGCAGCTTCCCTTGGTCAGCTGAATATGTTTCTCCTGATGACACTCATTCTTGTAAAGTTAAGAACAGAAAACATTTAAGGCGCTCTGGAGAGTTCAACAGGGCTTGAACAACACTCTCCATAGGACGCTTCCTAGGATTTGGCCAGGAGCAGTGGGGGTCCCCAGGGTGGCAGGGCAGGGCCTGGTGGGGGGGCACCGGGGCAGCCCCAGCCCTGGGCATCAGGCACCTTCCTGCGGATGGGGACAGGCCAAGGCTGGGCTGGGCTGTTGACCTGTGTGTGGGTTGGGATCAGGCCCACTGGGGGGAACCAAGGTCTGACACAGCCCTGGGATGGCTGCACAGGACCATGAGGCTGGGGCTGGGGCTGGGCTGGAAACAGCAGTTTGCTTAAGAGCTGAGCTGTTTGCCCTAGCAAGGGGCCCTAGTTTTCCCCACAGTGGCTCCCTCTCCTCAGGGACAAGCTGTGCTCTTCCCACACTGGCCCTTCACCCCGGTAGCCAGGGCCCCAGGCTCAGGGCACCCAGGACCCCAACAACAGCCATCTGGGAAATGGGTAGAGTCCTACTGCATTTGTCTGTCTTCAGAGAAAGCAAGGGTTTTTATTTATATGTCTGTACAACACGTGTCTGGGTGGCTCTGAGGCCTCCAGGCACAGCTGTAGTACAGATAATAGCCTGGAATCTCTTCTGGGTGAGGTATTTCCTCAGTGTAGGCAAGGGATTAAACTAATAACACCCAATTTCCCCTTATACTGATATTAAGGAAAATTACTCTGTGGGAAACCAGCAGCTCATTGGTTCAAGTATGCTTTCTTTTGGGAAAGTATCTTCAGGGAGTTTTCTTATTTTCCTTTACAGCTTTCCTGGGTAGTTGAGCAAAGCTTATGAACAAGCATTTATAAATCTAAATAATTGATTTATCTGCACTTGCTGATGTGCCATCCAGCTAGCCCATGACATTCACTTCACATATATAATAGAAATAACAGGCGTGATCACATGCTTTCAAAACCAGTCTGAGTTTTGCTTCGACCTTTAAAAAATTAAAGATCAAATGTGTTTAAGATTTAGAATCCTGTGCTGGTATATTATAATAAAAATATTTTAAATATAAGGTTTTTACGGTGCTTTTGCATCAGTTATTTTGACAATCTATTCCTCTTAACTGTTGCTATTTCTAACCAAAATGGTCGTCCTAAATAATAAATTAGGTCATGACTCTGTGTCTGCCAATGTCAATGCAAAGCATTTCCATTGTCAGGTATCTGAAGTTATATAGAAATGTCATGAATGCCTCATTTTATATACAGCAAAAGAATGTTAACATGAAGATATCAACTAAACTGAAGAGGATTTGAGGTTATATTTCTTATATCTGAATTTTTAGCAAAAGATAAAAGTATTAACTATTTGACCTTTTAGATTTTTTTTTTAATTCAGCAAATCAAAAGCTATAAAACTAAATTACTGGTACAGAATTAAACCAGCAAGTGGCAGTATTTGACAAAAATCTGAGAGGCAAGTAGGAAACTTGTAAAAGTAAATGGAGATTTACACTATATCCAACTATAAGGTAAGCACTACTCCTAGCATTCAGAAAGAAAGACTTCTCATTTCTGGCATAAATATCTTTTTTTTTTTTTTTTTTTTTTTTTGTAGGTCAAATCCTCAACTAGAGAAATCAGAAACAGAAGACAAATTTCCCATGGATATTTATATACAAGGTCAAGAAAAATGACCCTACACAATTTCCAAAAATTCTTCTATGAAAACTGGCTAAGAATAGAAAGATATACCAAAACCATATGGAAGTCTTATTTATCAGAAACCTTGCCTGCCACCAATTTAGAATAGCATGTAATCAATACTAAAATCATTATAACAGTTTTTTGCAGTTCATTTTCTAGAAGAAGAGTAGATTAAAAAAAAAAAAAAAAGACAAATTTAAACCATAAGAGAGGTATCAGAAGCCAAAAAGGATGCCAGCATTATTGAAAAATGTAATTATGGAGTGATGTCTAGATTTTCAGCACCAAAAACATGCAAGGACTGAGAGTTAAGTTCATAGCAGGAGCTTTTCTCCAGTCTTTAAAAACCATAATTTCATGAATACCATAAATGATCATACAGAGGAAGCCTTTGGGCCTGATTTTCTCCCTACAGAAGTCACTGATCTGTTTCTCATTGATTTCAGCCAGAGTAGCCCTGAATAGTTTGTGGCTCAACTTTGCTCAAGACAAACTTGTTACTACTGTTATTTTATTACACAAAAACTCTTAGCAGATGAAAAAAAAAAAAAAAAAAAAAAGAGGTCGTTAAATAAAACAATAAAAGACTTAGGAAACACCAGAAATTTGCCTTCTCCCTTGTGCAACTGCACTAAAATAGTCTTCAGTTACTTAATAAAAGACATTTTTCCACAAGTTTCCTGCTTTATTCAGTTCAAAGAATTAGTCATAATCTGGGGATGAAAACTCTCTTGTTCCATAAAGTTTGTGAAGAACAGTTAAGAAACTGTGAGGACTTCCAAAAGTTAGCTTAATTTACAACACATAATAACATAAACACCTTTCCAAAGCAGCTTTAACGGATTTCCTTTTTAACCCACTCTCTAAGCATCTTTTTAGACTCTCCCTTTACTACAGGAGAAAATCTCTTGAAAGCTTTTTTGGATCTTCTTATTTACCTCTGCAAAGACTTCTCAATCTACCCATATTTCTGTCTTCTCTTCCCTGCCAAACTAGCATTTTATAGACTGAAAACAAGATGCAGCTCTTGGCCTTAGAAAATCTAGCCTTGAATCTTTAATCAGTGCACCAACAAGGAAAAAGCTGACTGCTATCTCAGCATCTCAATGAATGGCAAGTTGATCTGCTTTATATTTTAATTAGAAGCATTAATATTCTATCCAGGGTGTAGTGCTGAGCTAATTGCATACTCTATTGGATTCCACAGGGCATGAAAAAAGCCTAACTTTAATGACTTACAAGGCATTAATAATATATTAACCAAGAGCCTGGAGGTTACATATAACTTAAAGTTAATGGCAAGAATGTTATATAGCATGTTAAGGCTAAATTGCCTAAGTAGAGTGAAAATATTTATGCACTTTTAATCTCTAATCTCAGAATTATGCATGTATAGCACAGATACTTCTAATGCATAGTACAACAGTCCAGAAACTCCCCAAATATTGAAAACTTTTCACAACAAATCTAATTTGCTATAGAAAACAATCAATTTTGACTATGTACTTTATTTCTAGAAGAATCATTGTAAAGCATCAAAATGCCACAAAATAAGTTGTCATATTTTCCTAAATGCTACAAATATCCCAATTTAGTGATATCTCTATATTGCTGTGTTTAATTATCTAACCCCAGATGTTCTGCTGCTTTTAGTATGGGCACCGCAGGATGACAGATTTACAACTGCCAAGATGCTCTAACGTGAGTCGCATTTCCGGGACAAAAACTTACTTGTGCCAGCACTTCCACTTTGTAGGTCAAAAGTGCCCGAGGTTTTCCTGGACCAGGAAATAAATTTAATTTTCAGATTAAGACATGCATATATCCCAGCACTGATTACAAATGCAGAGGAGGTGATACTTAAAGCAGCTGATTCCTGAATCAACATTGAGGTGATGCACATTTTAACCTGCTGCTTCTGTAAACTCTGGCAAGCCCCTCCAGGCTCCCAGTTAGCCAGCCTCCAGCTAGATGGGAGGTTGGCAGATGTTTTAAAGGACTCAGGACTCCTTAGAACAAGAAAAACTCTTCTAAGCTTCCATTAGCTGACTCCTTTTGAAGATATAAGCAGCCATGTCTTGCTTTAGAGAAGAGAAACATAGTGACTGACAAAAAATGTAGTCAAATAGTACTTCCGCAGAAAGAAATTCACAGATAATGACTCATCTCAGTACATTTTGATTCTAGGGCCATCAGTGATTTCCAGTACTCATAGCACACTTCCAGGCTCTGATTTCCTACATGAGGACTTGATGTTAAAAAAAAAAAAAAAGTCATTCCCTGACTCATTGGCTAAAAGTAAGTCTTCATGGTGAGATTCAGAGTAAGAATTACTACAGTGAAATTTCAGTCAAGAATTGCCTCTACATTGTTCCTTGAAGAAAAGGCATGCAGGCAACCTCACAGAAGTGCCATGGCCTATTTCTGGGGTGGAACTGGGGGTGCTGACACCCATTCTTTGTAAGACAATGTCTTGTTGTTACACTTAATAGGTTAGTTGTGATCACTGTTATTGTCATCATAGAAATGACATTCCAGTGTTTTCACCTGCGATAGCCAAAGGAGAGGGCTGGAGAAAAGGTTTTTATCTACTTTGGACCTGACATCACAGAAGAACAACAACATATTTAGGGCAATGTTAAAAAACTCAGAGGTAATCTAGTTTTGTGTTCTCATGCAGGATTTGTTTTGAGAAAGTGCTGAGGTCATTGGAGCTAGGGCTGCAACCATTAGCCTTCTAAGTACAGTTATGTTCTGATGGTGCCCTTACACCTCCTTGTCACTGTACACACCTACCCAAAAACATCAATTGAATGTAAATCAGGGAAAAGCTAACAGATTTTCCTGGCTCAGCAGTAAAAGTTGCACCACTAAGAGGGGATAATCCAGGGATTGTGTGAGTCTTTCAGACCAAAGCAGAAATGGGCCTCAGTGTGTTGAACTTGCTTCTTCCCATAAGGGTTTCTCTTTTCCTTCTTTTTCTTCCTCCTCTCTTCTCTTTGCTTTCTGTTCTCTTTTCCTCTCTTTTTTTTTTTTTTTTTTCCCCTTCCTTTCTCTTTCTCCACTTCTCTCACTTCCCTTCATTCTCCCGTTCTCCTTTCTTCTCCAGCACGCAGTCGTCCGAGTCGGAGGTTACCTTCATCCCCCTCCCACCCTTCCCTTCCCTTCCCGGGGCTGGAGGCGAG
>NW_010147363.1:64251-70529 GCF_000699245.1 Pterocles gutturalis | reverse complement strand
ATAAAACACGGTAGGCGAATGCTGTATGAAATTAGTATGTAGCCAGGACTTGAGCACAAAAGAGCACCGCTCCTCTTTGATTCACTGGGGCTGTCCCCACCGAAGCCATGGTTCAGATGTGCTGACATAGCTGCACCCAGCCGAGTAATGCTCTGGCGGAGCTCCTGTTTCACTGGCATTGTCTGGAGTGTTTAGTATTGCTCTTGCTTAGATACATTTGGCAGTCCTCAATGTTTTCTTGTTACAGGAATTTCCTTAAGTAGAAACTTTTTCTTCAGAGTAATTTTTGGTTGATTAATGCTTATATATGCAATTAGTGTAATTGCATCTGATTATGCACATTTGTTTAATCATATAATTAGAACATGGAGGGCTGAAACAATGCAGTGGGGAAATCTTTTGTAAAACTTCCTGGGTTCAGTACTCTGTGCACAAGGTGGTTGTTATCTCTCGTGCTGTAGGCTGGTAAACTTCAGGTTTTAGTTCAGCATCCTGGCTAGTTTCAAAACATATTTAAGATGTGCTGTTAATTGCTCATAAAATTGGTTTACACACCTTCATACCATGAAGGCCGTGTACTTTTTTTTTACATTATAATATGAGGAGCTTGCTGCTGAGCTCAGCCCCACTGTCTCACGTTTGTATCCACACCTGACACCCAGGGACATGAAAATATCAGTCCTGCATCGGACCCAAACCACCGACCCTGTCTGCAGCTGGTGCCTCTCGTGGGGAGGAGGGAGAGCAGGAGCAGCCCGGAGTGTTGGGTCCTCGAGGACCTCGAGCTCAGGGGCTGAACTGGCCCTGAAGTCCCTTTTGAAAACACCCTGCCTTGGTACAGACTGAGGAGGAGGAGGCAGAAATGGTGCCTTTCCAGATCATGGTCTGGAGACATTTGTCGTTGTCTAAGAAATCTGTCAGGAGCAGGGGCCTGAACCCGCTTTTCAGATTCCTCACGCAGTGCTCGAATTGCAGAAATACTGTTCTTTGTCATTCAGCGGTTACTTTTAAAGCTGTGCTAGGAGCTCCACAGAAGCAATCAAAGCACCTCGCTTTTATGATCTAATTTTCAGCGGTGGCACAACAGCCAGGCTCACTGCCAAGAACTGCGGAGAGGAGGAGGAAAAGGATTAGATGATTGTAGCAGGATCGAGTGATTTCTCAGCAAGACACAATTGTCTGTGCTCTGAAACAAGAGCCTCGTAAGCTGCAGGATAAAGGAAATGTATTATTTATTTTTGGGGTTGTGTTTATGTCTCCTGCTTCTAGGCAGGAGTTGGTACCAAAAGCGACTGCCCTTCTCCCAGCGAGAACACCATCCAAATGGCCGGTGTGGTGCCCATCTGTCTGATTATCTCTGCAAGGGCTGCAGGGATTTGCTTTCTTTTTGGCTTCGCAGAGCTGCAGCTTCTCCTTGTTCTCGCTGCTCGGTCTGGGCTGCCTTTTAGCCAGTGGATGTCTAAGGTGGCTTTCACAGATGCCGAGGAGCTCGTGTGTCTCTCCAAAGCCTGATTCCTTGCAGCAGCAGTGTGGGTGAAGATGGGCAGGAGGCAACCTCACCTTCAGGTGCCCTGCGTGGGTGCCGGGGTGAGCAGAGCTGAAGTGAAGGCCAACATGCTCTGCATTGAGTTGCTATGGGAAAAAAAGCAACCCTCTGTCTGGTTTCCCACCACAGCAATGAGACCCGTGAGTGGCTGGCTCTTAGATCTGAAGAGCCGTGTGTTGCAAACCACTCTGTGCCTGCGGGGCTCGTGGCAGCTCAGATGTTGCTCCGGTGCGTGGCTGTGGGACCGAGTCCCTCTTAAGCTTCTCCAGACTGAAGGTGTTGGAGCCAGTTGGCTGGACTTTGGGCAAGTGCCTCCCCCGTGTATTAAAAACTTGATGGGGTCAGGGTGGGGGTTGTGGAAATACCTCCCCCACATCAGGGCAGTGGATTCGGAAGTCCTGCAGACCCGACTGCAGAACAGGGAGAGCAGGAGAGGCTCCAGGATGGAAACAGTCACGGGCTGTGTTCCTTGGTGTGGGGAGACAGCCCGGGCTCCGAAAGGGACTTGCTGACCTCCTATTTCAAAGCTGTCATTCGAGGAGCTGCTCAGGGCTTGGCAGCCCAGCTCAAGACTTGCTGCTTCTCTCCTTAAAGGGAGTTTCTGGTGCCGGCTGACAGCCGTCAGAGCAGATTCTTCACCCTGGCTGTGCTCCTGTGGGGAATCGTCTGAAGGAAACACATCCCAAGCGCAGGGTGGTACCAGATGGGTGGATGTGCAGCCCGGCTCTGCCCCGAGGCAGGACTGCGTTCCTGGTGGGGGGTCTGACCCCAGCTGAAGGATGCTGGTGATGGAGATGACACCTCCTCCGCAGGCGGCCTGTCCTGGTGCACGGCTGCCTGCACCATTTAGAAGACTTGTCCTGATTCCTGAGCTCGCTAGCGTATATCAAAGCAGCAGACTAAAGCCTTCTGTGGCCTTTGGGACCTCGCTTTGTGAGGGTGCTTGTGGGTCTTGTGTGGTCAAGAGACACCTCACGGATGTGGCCTTCAGACCGTTTCAGTGTAGTGTCCGTGCTGGCACAAAGGGCACCATCCATGGGCGTCTGAAGAAGTCTCCAAATCTGAGCAGCAGCAAAATTGCTGCCTGAATGCTTCCCATGCAAATGCTCATGACAGTTATTATTCACAGCAAAGGCCGTCGGTGCCTCAGCCCAGGGCAGGTGTGTTCTCGGAGGCAGAAAGGGGAAGCGGGACAAGGTGGGTTGAGGACAGTGTTGTCATTCTTAACCTGGGAACTGCGACAGATGAAGCTGTAAAGTCACTTTTCTGGGTGGCCTGTAGCAGGAAATTCATCTGGATTTGCCAAAGCCCAGGGCCTTTACACCTGGTTCTCGTTACCCAAATGGAAGGACCAAGCAGTAAACTGGATTTGCAGCTTTTTATTTTTCATACAATACTCTGAAATACTTTATCGAGCAGCAAAATTAATTGCATTCACTCATCTCCCACTCCCACGCACGATACAGAGAGATTTTCTCCAGAATCCCGTTCCCTTCACAAGGGTATTTTGTACCGTGCTCTGCTCAGCGCCTGTCTGGGGAACGTGCAGCCATTTGGTAATAAATGGTGAAAAACTGTTGAAGTGTCAGTCTGCCTGTGGTAGAGGAACAGCTACAGGGGAAATGGTAAGTAAGATATGTGTAAGTAAATTACTTTTTCTCATGTCTGCAGCGTAATCCTCAGATCTCCAGCAGGTGTCCAGTGCTGTGGGGGATCAGGCTGGTGGCTGTGTGAAGAGCATCAGATCCACAGCTGCGCGGGAGCTTGGAGAAGGTAGCGATGATGTCTCTGTTTTGCTGGGGTTTCCCATCACAACAAGGTGCGGTTGTGTTTAAAGCCTGACAAATGGCAAATCCACCACTGATTTTTGCCTTGCAGAAATAAATAATTGCCTTTTGTACTGAGTTTTTTGCACAGGAAGACTGCTCTGTGCGTAACTGATGTGCTTATTCAGAAACCATTGCTTTCCAATATACTTTTAGGAGCTTTATCATTGAAAAGGAATCCTTCAAAACAGCAGAACCTGAAATGAAGCCCAGCTCTCCAGATGAAAAAATAGTTTTTTAGGTCTTGCTGGATTTTTTTAGCCTACTTTAAGCAGCTCTGTATTATTTGTTGTGATGCTGTACAGGTCTATTTGTTTTGATTGGATGAACTGCTTTCTGGGGTTTATCTTAAGTTTATCTATTTACGTTGACAGTTAGATGAAGATTTATTTTGCAGCCTGAGCCAAGGCTTAGAGCTGTGCAAGCATGCTTCTGCTTTTGGGGAGGTGACACCCAGAGTGCCTGGTCTGGGCAGTGAAGAGCTGCGCAGGTGGCTAACACGAGCATCACTGTTTGCTGGGGCCTGGCTGCTGTTCCCAGCGCTTCTGGCTTTTTTTTTTCCCTGTTGACTGAGCAGTGTGAGAAGCCCAAGTGTTCAGTCCGGGTGGGTGATTTGTGGGCTTTCACGGCCAGCCGCGCAGCAGCACGAGCAGATGCTTCCCTCCCCTTGCTCCTGCGTCTGGGGAAAACCTCATGGCAGAATGGAAGAAAGTGGGGGAGCTGCAGACTTCAGTTGCAGGTTGATTTTCCTCTTGGTGCATGAGGGTTTTGCAGCCAGCAAGCCCTCTGCGGGCTTCCCTGAATCTGTTTTGATGGACAGGATCATTCCTGAGCCAGTGCAGGGCTGCAGCTGGCTTTCCAGCTTGGCGGTTGGTTTTGGGTGTTCAGGGGAGCAGGGAGGTCCAGCGGAGGGGAGGCTCAAGCTCCTTTGCCAGTGGGTTTGTGGGACCACGTGCAGCATGTGCTGGACCCAACCCTGCACCCCTTCCCTGGCTGCTCCAAGTCCCCCGCAGCGCCTGCATCCCGGCTCTGAACGGGATTTGTGCTTTGGGATTGAAGGGTTTAAATATAGTTTTAATAAATGCTTTTAAAGCTGATCTCACCATTTCGTTATTATTTTGAGTGAGTGACACTTCTGTCAATTTGTTTCAAACAAGCCTGCAGAAGAGGCAGGAGGAGGGGGGGGAAGATTATACCTGGGTGGAAAAGGAGGTGAAGGAGGTGAACAGCGGGCTGCAGGGAGGGATGCGTTAGATTTGGATGTTTCCTTTCTATGACACTGAGTGCTCAGCGTGTCACCTGTAATTGGCACATGACCTAGGGTGAAGCCTCTCATCCAGATATTTCCCTAATTTCTTTGTTATAAGAGATGGCTTAAGAAATAAAAATAAGAATTCAAGAGGTCAAAAGTTTGGCTCTTTACTCTCAGCTTGTTAAGGAGCTGTACCCTTTCTTGTAGGCTCGGTTGGTTGTTGGTCTAGCTGCAGGAGGAGTTCTCTTTAGCTGTTTCACATGTTGCACATCAGATAAAATCTCATCTTTATCACTTTCATATCTAACTTGATGCTTGGGTTTGTCTTTCCGTCTGAGTGTTTGCAACTTACAGCCTGCCAGTGTTTTGCCTTCCCTTTCTTTCACATGGGAAGAAGCCAGAGGTGGGTGTCTTGGTTATGTTTGTGTTGGTGGAACATTATTCCTCGGTTTACCTGTTTGTGTTCCCTTTTAGTTGTTGAATGGAGAGATGCCTTCATGCCACACGCTGCCGGTGAGTGCTAGCATCGCAGCTCTCCGCAGTGCCATTTGAGACCAGACCAGCTGGACGCAGCGATGGGGGACTCTCCAGCAAATGTCGTAGACACGGGCTGCAGAGACACACAGACAGAACTGGCAGAGCGGGTAGCGGCCATAGATGTGACTGTTGGCCCAGACAGAAGTGACCAAAATGGTGAAGACAACACTGAAGAAAACGACACGGTCTTTTCTGATAACATAAAGGACATCCAAAGAAATGGAGTCAACAGTGACGTGGGAATGAATGAACTTCTGCCTTGCCAACAGCCAGAAGATGCTCAGTGGAGGCATGTTCCCAAGAGACCTCTCACTAGACCCACCCTATCAAGTAGGAAGTTGTCTCTTCAGGAAAGATCATCAGGAGGTTACTTGGCTTCTAGCAACGCTCCCGGTTATGGCCCTTATTCCACAGGGCCATCGCCACGTATCATGAGGAGACCAACAATAGAGTCCAATCGGGTCTCCATATCAGATTCTGAGGTAGGCATGCTCTCCCCTTTACCTGTGGTGTCGAGGTAAGTCTCTTAACTGGTAATGGGAGTCTTCAGTCTTTTGGAGTAGTAGATCTGAAAGCACTGTTTCTGTTTTTTTTCTAAGGGGAAAAAAAAATCCTGAAAACAGGGATTGTGTTAGCTTGGAATGGCAGAACACCTTTGCATCCATCCAGACCTCTGCTGAGTGTAGCCCTGGTCCTGACATTGGCTCCTTCAGCCCTCACCCGCCTGGGATAGTCCTGTTTTGGGGCTGGGACCCCTGTTGCTTAGTGGTGACACGCAGAAGGCCTGTCAGGCAGTTCAGAGAAAGGACTGTGGCCAAATGGCTTTGCTCTCGGGTCCCTGCTGTATGTGCCCTGTGGGAGTTGATCGGTCATAGCAGCTTTGCTGCTGGTATTTTATGGATTTAAGCTTCTGGAGATTATGTATCTCCTATTGTGTTTTGCCATTACTGAAGGCATGATTTAATTTTATAAAGAGCTTAAATGCATTGGTGTTTCCTACTCCTGTCAGGGTTTTCCTTTGTATTTAGAGCGTTTGTAACAGCAGTGGTCCCGGAGAGCTGTGACCCCCCTCTCCTTCAGAGGAGTGTCTCTGGGTGGCTGCAGTCATTCCTGGTCA
>NW_010147363.1:48656-64241 GCF_000699245.1 Pterocles gutturalis | reverse complement strand
CGGTACCAGACCTGGGCTCAGACCTGTCCCAGAGGCGTAACGTGCTGTTCCTGGTGTACTGATGGAAGCGGCTGCTGGTTGCAGTTCCCTTTGTGCTGGGTGAGGAAGCCTGTCCCCTTCTGCTGTCCTGGGCAAGGACAAGGAGGAAGGCATCTGCAGGTTTTCTTTCCCAGCGCTGTGCGTGCTGTGACGCGCTGTCCCGGGGAGCAGAGGGACGGGCTGTTTGAACCACGCTGCCTGGTGTCGCACCCGGGATGCTGAGCCTGCAGCAGTGCCTGTGGAAAAAGGGCGTGCAGATCAAACTTGAGACTTCAGCAGGGCTTTCTTTGAAAGCCAGGCGTGATGGAGGTGGTGTAAATGGGTGGTTCTTGAGGCCAAAATGTTTTGTAAAATGCTGCTGGCTGGGGAAGGATTTTAAGTAGGGAATGGCTGTCTGGAGTAGCAGAGAGGGAACATCGTCTCTGTGGGGCTGGCAGCTGGTCTGGGGAAAAGCACAGACTGACAACTAAATTATCCCCCAAGCCCAGGCTGTGTGTTTCTTGAGATTTTTACCTGGTATTTGTGGAGGAAAGACCCCCAAGTTTTCCTTGCCTCACCCTTTGTCTCCGGATGCTCACCCAGTGAACTCAGCTCTGCTGCTGTGCCCGGGCACTGAAGCGGGACAGAGACATCAGCCAGGGGCTCGGGAGCAGTGCCCATTGGACTTTTCCTCACCCGGTTGATGGGGAACACATTGAACATGGCTCTGCTGGTGCCACTGTGACAGGATGTTGCTCTTGGGCGCTGTGGTGCTCCCAGCTGTGATGCTTAAATCCCACCATGGTCCCACCCTGTGTCATGAGGGACTGAAATCACTGAGTTTAGACTTTTGCCAGTGTGGGTCCAAGTGACTTGGGGCTTAACATGGGCATGGCTTAGTGTTTCCCTCCTGAGAAGGGGGAAAAGGAAGAGGGGTGTTTTCCCCTTGCACCTATGAGAGGTTGGGTGCTGTGCACACGGAAATCAGCTGTTGTCCTCTGGGAATTTTTTCAAGTCAAGTTAGCTGTGAGATGCGTTGTGGCATCCCCGGCTGATGAGAGCACCTGCAGAAGGTGCAGCACTGCAGAGATGGCAGCTGCTTTGACAGCAGCCGTATGCTTTAATAAGGGAGACAGGGAGGGAGAGGAGCCAGTTCTTGGAAGCAGACGTGACTTGTGTGCCAGCTCTCCCATTCTGCAGCACTTTGACTGTGCCAGGAGTGGGGCTTGTCCGAAATCTGTTTCAAGTAACTGCAGTCGAGTGTGACTAGCACATTGCTGTCTGCAAGTAAATTCAAAATACTCCATCCTCTCCCACAGCATCTGCATCCTGCGGAACAACAGCTACTGCCGTGGGGTAGGAAACGCTTAGTTTGAAATGCAGATGCGGAGCCCTTCGTTTCCCTGCTCCTGCAGCAATTCTTTCTGCAGTACTGTGTTTTTAATGCTGATTTGGATATAACTGTTCAGAGGCCTGCTCTGGTGCAGCCCAGAGGCTTAACAAAGCTGTGCTCATTGGAACCCATGGTTTATATTAATGAGGAATTGCCAGGGTAGGAGAGGGAAGGGCGCCCAGGGGAGAGCTGTGTGTTCGGAGGTGGGCACTCGCCCTTGCAGCGGTGCTCTCGGGAGCCGTGCTTACAGGGACGGTATCTCTAGCCTGTAAGGAGCAGCAGAAGGACTGGGAGGATGCACGCTTGTTTCTAGGATAAAGGCTGAGGCTGACCACTGAAAATAGGAAATGTTAGGTGTGTGACAGCAAGGCAAGCGTGCAGCCTGTGCACAGCCCGACTCCTGCATCCTGTGTGTGACCTGCCAGTTGCTGCTGAGTGGTTGCTGCAGGGTCCTGAGAGGCACTGACAGTCCAAATCCGAGCTGTACAGCTGACCGAGGTACCACAGGGAGCTCAGAAGAGAAATGGAGAGCAGATCTTCCCTCATGACATGCATTTGCTCGGTACGTGTGCTGGAAGCAATGGGCAGAGCCTGCTGATGTGCAAGGAAGACTGAGCAGAGCCAGGAGGCAGGGGCAGGGCTTCTGAGGGTTATGGGGGACTCTGAGGCTTTTGGTCCTGGGGGGGATAAAATAACCCTGTGATGAGAAATACAGTCATGGTGTACCTAGCAGCAGCTGCGGTTGTGTTTTCTGTTGATCCTTTGGTACACAGACCCTCAGTGAGCAGGGAGGCTGGCAGGTCGCTCTGACAAGATCCAGCTCACCGGTCACGGCGTTGCCCCGGTCTCCCTGCAGGTGACTCACTGACACATCTTGGTCTAGACGAGCTGCACGTTCATACTCAAGTCCATGTCTCTCACCTGCTTAAAGCTGTTTTGGAGTTGCTCCTTTCTCCTTACATTGAGTATGCAGCATCAACAGTCAGTGTCTTTCGGGCAGCAGGATTTCCATCGATCCGGCTCACAGCTGCTGCCCGAGTTACAGTCTGCAAAAATGAAGTTAATCAGCATTCAGGCTTTATCAGTGGCACATGTGTGGGCACTGCCCATCAGGAGGTGAGATGGACGGGGCTGCATATCAGAATTTCCTGTGTTATGGCCGTCTGGAATTGAATCTGCTTTCCTTCTCCACTGATGGCAGGAGTGGTGGCTCGCTGCCTTGCTGTCAGCGGTTCTGTATCCTTGGCTGATCAGGAGAAATAATGGAGAGATGTGCTGTGTGGGGAGACTGGATACAGGGATACAGCAGAGGTGACTTTGCTGAGTTACAGAAGATCGACGTGTTCAGTTAGATGCTGCTGAGCCTTTTAATGCTGCTTTAGTACTTGTTCGCAGGCTGTGAGGAAAACTTGTATTCAGGGATGAGAGGGCTGAGAGCCCAAACGAAGCCTGTGACACTTGTGGAAGGTTTCACCCGGTGCCGCGAGCGGGCAGTGAATCATGCGTCCCATCGCCAGGACCAATATCCAACCACCCGCCTTCTGAGCAGGGTTTGTTGGGTTTGTTAGTGAGGGTGACAATGGCTCCTGGGCTGCAGCAGAGCCGGGCTTGTTGTCTTGCACAGAGGCGGTTCCCGATCAGCTGAGCAGAGCTATTGATTAGCTCATTGCCCTGGGACAAGGGTTGGCAGCTGCTGGTGTCCTGCAGGCAGCGCGGACAAGTCTGGATCTGCAGTATTAACTCTGCAAGAGATGTCACCCCTTCTGCTCTCCTGACAGAGTCACTGGGTACTTAATTCACTTGATCTGTCGCATCTCTATTGAAATTGATCTGTAATTTTCAAAATCCCATTCTTGTTCCCCTCCTTTCTTAATATTATTCATGAACTATGGCTTGGAAGGTGTGTTCAGCACTGCCTTTTCCAGTGGGAGTGCCCGCTAGGCTGGTGGGATTTCTGCTGCTTTTGCTCTAACAGGGGAATGGCTTTGCCTTTAGCTGTGGCACAGAGTGATTAAGCTGCAGCTACTAAGGGCGCATAACCCTGCAGAGCGGAGGCACATTGTCTCCGTTGATGTGACGTTCCTGGCTCCTGCTGGGTGCTGGCAGCATGGTGAGGGGAGAGGGTTTTCCAAGACCTGCTAAAAGCAGCTTCTGCTTTGCTGCCTGGATGATGCTCAGTGTTTATACATACCAGGGGGAGAGTCCCTGTAAATGTGTTTGTTCAGACTGATGGATGTCTTGTCACAGTGTTTGACAAGAGCTTGTCCCACCTAGGACGGCAGGGCTTGTGTCTGTGGAAGGGTAGAGGTGCTGCCTGCTGAAAGTGCCCTTTGAGAATCCAGTGCTGTCTCTTTTATTCTGCTGTCCCAAGCCAACCTCTTCAGATAGCCAAGAAAAGTCTCAGAGTAGCTAGAAGAAGAAGAATAAAAGATGTATTTTTCCAGACTTCCTCCCAGACCTGCCAGCACAGTTCATTACTTTATACTTTCTCTTCTCCAGTCTCCTCTGTCTGAATTGTCCTTTCTCTTTCACATGTTCCTTTTCTTTCCTCATCCGTCCACTCCCTGGCATCCCGGTTCTTCCAGCCCTGCTGTCTGCATGGTCCCTCCACCCTCTGGGATCAGCGGGAGGCTGTTGCAGCTCCCCACGGCTGGAGCAGCCCTGCACATCGTGGCAGTGGGCTGGGGCCCCGAATGCTTTAGTGGAGTGGAGAGGATGAGCTGGGCCAGTGCGGTCTCCCTCCTCGGTGCTGCTGCTGGCGTGCGGACGCAGGGAGGAGGACAAGGAGCTGGCAAAGGGAATTTTCCTACACTTGATGTCCGTGGCTTATCCCAAAGGCATGGGAAATAAATTGCTTCTTTGTCCTTTCTTTCCTTGGCTTTCCACATCTTCGTAATAGGCCTCCCGCTTGTTTGGCCAGCTGGTTTGAAGCAGCAGTGTCAAGAGCTGTGAGAGGCAGTGCTGCTGTGCCGGGCTGATTCGGGTCTCGTGCCCCTGCAGTCCCTGGGAGCTGCCTGGTTTTCTTCGTGAGGTTGTGATTTCCTTGCTGGGCACAAAGGTAAATGCAGGTGGGAGCAGGGCAGCAGCAGGGACCGAGCTCCTGCACGGCGTGGGCTGGAGAGCTTCTACTTCCAGCCCCACAAGTCCCCCAAGCCACTTTCTTCTAGAGGTCTTTGTGTGGTGCTCAAACGAGAGCTCTCTTAAAAAGATAAAGATACTTGGAGAACATTTCTTCAAAGAATCACCCCCCATGGGCATTGCTAATGTCTTTCCCTTGGATTAATTAACCTTTATTCAAAGTTCCATTTCCAGCTTGTCCAAGGGCAAGGTTTGAGAGGAGAAAGCCCAAAGCTGCAGTTGCAGAGGGGCTGGGAAGTGGCTGCGCTCATCCCACTGCTCTCAGCCCCTTTTGTTCTTCTAGCTGCTTTCCAGATGATACCCCAGGGACCCGGTAGTGCCTGAGCTCCTGCGCCCAGTGCTGGGACTCAGGTGGGTGAGCCCAGACAGCAGTGCTGAGCCTGCTGCTGCACCTTCTGCCCAGCCGTGGCCAGTGCTTTGGCGCTGGGCTTCCAGTTTTGTGCTTGGTTTTGGATGTTGGTTAAAAGTCTGTTTATTTTTCTTACCTCCATGAGCTCTGAGCTTCCTGCGTGTCCTTCTCTGTCCCTGGACAACTTCCTGATTTGTATTCATTGCTGCCCCTTATACACTTTTTCTGGCTTTTATTTTCATTTTGTCCGTCTTTAGAACTGCTTTCACTTCCTTGTCCAGACAGGATGAGTTTAAACCAGGGTCGTCTTCACTACTTTAGTCTCCAATTGTCTTTTCCATGCTTCTCTTTAAAATGTATCCCTGAATTGCTGAAACTTAGAATTCTTTTCAGATTGGTGAATTTGGCTTCTTTTAGGGGGCAAAACTCTCCATTATATATATATATATATATGTATGTATGTAGGCAGTCTGTTTTTGGAAATGTCTTACGTTGGAAACCAGCTCTGGCTCTTCCTTCCCAGTGTCCCTGTGGACACCAAAGACTCGATTCCCAGTTTCTCAGGGTTTCTGTCGCCCAGCGCTGGCAGCAGGGGATGTATGGAGTTGGGCCTGGACTCTGGATTTTACTGCTTTATGATTTTTTGATCAGTTTCTGTTTTCTGTGGCATTGATTCCCTCCCTCTCTTGAGTAATACCTTGGTCATGTTAACAAATGGGGCATCTTGTTTTTTAAGGCAGAGTAATTATTGCACACCTGGGTGGACACAGCAGTCTGATGTGCTGACAACTTTTCATTAAAGAATCTCATTAAGGTTCTTGCTCTGTTCATGTTTATCAGCAGTTGCGAATACATTGGTGTGATGAAATCAAGAGGACTGTACAATGTTATCTTTAAGAAACACTTGGCCCAGAGATAAGTGCTTCTCTCTGATAAAGGAATAGTACAATTCTCCCTCTTCCTGCAGGAGAACCAAGTAACATCACCACCCTGCCAGTCTGCAGCGACACGTGGCTGGAGTCGCTTGAGCTATGAATTATGGCCTTTCTGCGAGGAAAAAAAAAAAAGGTAGAAAGCATCTATAATGTGGTTGGATTTCTGCTGCATTCAGCTCAAATGCTCGGCGCACCGCAGAAGCTAAGATGATAGTGCTTCTCCCCGGGGATTGTCTGAGTGGAGAGCAACGGAGGTGTGGATCAGGTAGGGGGAGGGCAAAAGCCAGTCTAAACTTTTGGAGGCTGTGCTGCAGATCTTGTCATCACCCTTCTCTTGGACCCTTTCTGGGTGTTCCCATCCTGGTATTTATCCATCACTTTCAAAAAAACTGTCCCCGAAAGGCAGGTGTTCTGGTATCGCTCGCAAGCTCCATTTAGCTGCAGTGAAAGACCAGAGAGATGCTGCAGGTGATGGGGCTGGTGCGGGATAAGAGTGGTCGTTTCTAGCCAGAGGTAAGAGGTGGGGGAAGGTGATAGTGGGAGGTGGGAAGGTGATGGTCAGAGTCAAAAGAGTTGGTGGCTTGGACACAGGGACGAGGCACAGCCCCTTGTCATTTACACTAAATGCTTTGTCAGGGGTTTGCACAGCTGGAGGGACTACATCCTGCACGAAGGACTCTGCTCCTTCAGAAGGGAGGAAAAAATGCCACCGTGGCTCCCTCAACACTGTGTTGGCAAGAAGCAGCAGCAAACTTGGTGCTTGAGGAATGCCACCTTGGCTTGACACAAGGTACCGAGTGCAGGCCAGAGGGTCTGTGGCTCCTGCAAAGGGCTGTATTTACTCGTGTGAGTAATCCCTACTCAGGAGAGGAGGCGTGCTGACAGGACCTGGTCATTGCAAGCTTGCTGGTGTGGAGAGCAGGAGGTACTGAAGTGGTTGGAGGCTTTCTAAGGGGGGTGGTCACTTGCTGCCTGTCTCAGCCGCTCTGCTGAGCGTTTCCCCATCTCTGCAGCACTGCAGTTTTGCACAGGACAGTGCAAAGGGTGTGAGGCTGAGCGTGGGGAAACCCAGGGAAGAGACATCAACAGAAAACTGTTCCTGCTTAATTTGTCAAAATCACTGTGATGCAAAGCACAGCCTCGCGCTGGGAGGTGAACCTGCTGACGCAGAGTTTGCAGAGGAATTTGTCCTCCACGTGTCCATACCCTGGGTTCCTGCGTGCTGCCCCCTTCTTTGGGGAGCGGAGCCCTTTCTACAAAATTCAATGGGATTTTTCTCTTCCATATATTTCAGTGGCCTTGTGGTTTACATCTTGGCTTTTGTTGGGTAATGCTCTCTCCACTCTTGTTGCTCCTAGTTCTGATGGATTGGATTTTGCCTTTGGAAAGGTATGTGCTTTGCTAACAGCAGAGTTAATACACTTCTGTGGCCGCATTATTCACAGTTGGCTCTTCTTCCCTGTCAGGGTGGTGAAAAAAAAACTTCCTTCACTGGAAACAAGATCAAGATTGTTCCTGACAAGCCATTGCTTGTGAGCGTAGAAAGTCATCAGTTCCGCATTCTTTTGTTCTCCTTCACTGTGGCAATGGCTTGCATTAAGAGTCTCTTCTGGATGGTGATGGGGAAAAGTCAAAATTAGCATCTACCACATCCATCCTCTAATGCATCCCAGGAGGCAGAGTGTTGCTTTCAGTGAGGATGCTGCACAGGGACAGGGTCACAACCCCCTGTTCTTACCAATGGACTGAAGGTATCTGGCACTGCTTAGCTGTCCTGGTGCTGCTTCTGTAGATTGTAGGGCTGTTTTGGGTTTATGTGAACACTAATCTACCTGCCTGCACGTTTTATATCATCATTGTTCCCAAAGAAGTGCCCAGCGCAGAGGTTGGTATTGAATTTCCAGCCTGCTTTAGTGCTTGGCGATCTTGGGGAGAAATCCTGTGTTTTAAAACGCTGGCTGGGGAAGCGTGTCCTGTCTAAGGCTCAGCCCACAGCACGTTAATGATTCTAGGATTCTATGTGCTGTGGTTGGAAACTCCCCCTTTCCCTCACCCCACAGAGGCTGGGGCTGGCCCTTCCCCTGCAATGCGGTTAAGTCAGGACCAAGGCAAAAGCCGCTGCAGCCTCCCCTCCCTGGTGCCAGCGCTGCAGAGGTCCCCACGGGATCACTCTGTCTCTTTGCCAGGAGCTTTGCTCTGCAGCCAGGCTCGTGCTGCGCTCCTGCAGACCCTGTCACAGTGGCCGAGCCGGGCAGGTCCCCTGGGTGCTCCCGGGCAGCCGCGGGGAGAGCGTGATGCTCACCCTGCACCCGTGATCTTCAGCCCCCCGAGCTTCTGCGGGGTCTGGGATTTTCTGCTTGTAATTCATGAGGGTGGAGGGGGTCAGCTCCAAGTGGAATGCGGCTGTGGAGGTTTTGCTGCTGCTGTGAAAGAAGGTGTTTTCTTTCTTACTAAAGGAAGTGGTGGACTTGGCATCAGATGCCTGTATGGCTCCTCTGGTCTACCTTGGCTTCTACCAGTTGATACCTGGGGCCACCGTCGCTCCCTGCGTGGCTCCTGGTCTGTCAAGTGACTCAGCACCCCATCGTTACACCCTTGTCACAGCCCGCTGGGGGTCTGCAGCCACCACCCTCCCACCCCTTGGGGTTTCAGGGCTGGATAGCTTGCAAAGGGAGATCAGGCTCGCTTGGGGGGATTTATTGTGGCCAATACTGTATTGACTGAAGGGAATTCGTTATTGTTTGTGTTGTATTGCAAAGAAGCTTGGCTCTGCGTGCTCTCCTCAAAGAGCAGCCCCCAGCCCAGGCGAGGGTCCCCTGGGTGCAGCGCCAGCCTTCACGCACAGCCCGCAGAGGGTCCCTGTCACTGCCAGGCTCGTGTTGGGAAGGGTGTGGGCTCACGCTGCGACGACCCTGGGGCTGGCGTGGGTGCTGGGAGCTGCCAGCCCATGAGAACCCTGTGGACCTGGGGTGGGTGTGTTCTGTTTGGTGCTGAGCGTGAAGAGGACAGGGGCTGCTGTCAGGCTCACCGGGCTGAACCTGGAGCAGTGCTGGGCCATTGGGGTGGAGGAGCCTCTGGCATTACACCAGCACAGCCAGAGTCAGAATTCAGCCCGTAATTGCTTTGTCCTGGGCTGTCAAAAAAAGAAAAAGTGCAGTGCTTGTTGTGTAACGTTGATCAGCTTAAATAAGATTTAGTCTTTCGTTATTCAGCACTCTGCCTCTACTTGATGCTAATCCAAACTCAGGCATTCCCTTTTACCAGTACTCTAATTATGTTCTCTTTTTGATCTGCAGGACTGTGTGCAATTAAACCAGTACAAGCTGCAGAGCGAAATCGGCAAGGTACGCTACCGGAGCTCGTGTTTGTCACAAGTGACCTGCGTGCGCACACACAAATACAAGTGGAAAGACTGTGCCACCCCAAAACTCCTGGCAACTTGGGTTTGTTTGGGGGGGTTTGTTTGTTGTGGTTTTTTTTTCCTTATTAGTTTGAGGAAGTTTTGTTCAAGGTCAAAGTGGAGCTACTTCCTCTGAAATCAAAATTTATTTTCCTTCCCTCTGAAGGTGGCTAAGCTGGCTCCCTTCCAAGGTGTTTGCTTGCCAAATGTAACACTGAGAGCCTTTGATGCATTAATACAGCCCAACAAGGAATGAAAACCAAAAAAAGATCAGGGCAGGTGTTCATTCTCCATCAGGACTAGTTTAGGTTTTGTGTCCATGAATGAGATGCTAGTTTGATTCTAGTTCCTGTTTAAAAGCCGCAGAATGATTCAGAAGAGGTTCTTCCAAAGTTATTTAGAGCTCTGGGCTGGTGAGCAGCTCAGACACCTGCACATTTGGACATCTGCCACCATTGCAGATGGGTCCGTGAGCGACAGGACTGTCTGGAAGCTGTCCCTGCCTCTGCAGCCAGAACAGCGCAGCCCGGAGGGACTGCACCCTGAGCTGCAGACACCTTCACCAGGCGTTTCAGCCCAAACTCCTCTCCAAAGCCAGAGGCCCTGGGTTGCGGGAGGAGGCACCCTTGCTGTGTACGCAGGGGGCTGTGTGCTTGGCTGGAGATACCACGGCTGCTGGTACAGCAGATGTCCCCTGAAACTCAGGCACAGCTTCAGACCCACTCATGGCTTTTGTTAGTGGCTTAAGTATGATTGAAGGACAGCACGAGGCCGTCTCTCTGGTGGATTTGCCTCTGCCTCGTCGTTCCTTGCGGGTCACATTGAGCAGATAGACACCCTGAGGCTGGTAGAGAGTCTGCTGGACTTAGTGAAGTCACCAGAAATGTTTTGAAGGCTGTAGAGTTCATCCCACACATGTATTCAACAAGCATCCGTCAGGGATGATACCTCGCCATGGTGTCATGTCTCTCTTGCTTAAAACACATAGCATTGACACAGGACAGTGAAAAAACAATGGTTTGGATGGAGTTTGGCTTCAGGCTGTCTGTGCAGCTGTGGATACAGCAGCAGTCCACGTCTGCATCTGCCTGGTTGGTGGGAAGCAGGCAGGTGGTTCTTGCTGAAGCCCATTTGCTGTCAAGAGATGGAGAGGTTTCCTGCTGCAAGCGGTCTTGCACACAAGTGCGGGGAAGGGGTTCGTGCAGAATTTCCAAACTTGCACAAAAAAATACTTGCTTGAAAATTACTGTCTGCTCCCCACCCACGTTTGAGTTTAGACAGACACAGTGGCTTTGTCCCAGGGCAGGAGGTGATGTACCAGCACTCAGCTCCTCCAGACGTTGTTAATCCTCACGTGCCCTGTGGTTCTAGCAGGGCTGCCAAAATGTCCAGCGTGGCTGCGGGGTCACATCGCCTGCAGACCTTGCTCAGGGCCAGGCACAGCCTGGGGCCTTGAAGTTTGGTGGTTTTGTTTTTTTTGTTGTTTTTTTTTTAACTCCGTGCAAGGTTATGGTCTACCAGCCTTGAGCAGCAAGAAGGCGAGGTGAAGCTGCTGAACTGACTGTGCAATTTGTGTTTATTTTTAGGGTTCCTATGGTGTTGTGAAACTGGCCTACAACGAGAATGACGACAAGTATTATGTAAGTGTCCCTCTGCTCCGCTACCTGCTGCTGCCACTGCTCCTTGTTCCCTTTTGCACCCCGAGAGCTAGGTCTCCCCTGCCTTGCTGCTTTTAGTGGATGCATTTCTGATTTGGGTGGTATGCAAGGAGTCAAAGCTCCCTGTTAGGCATAGAGCAAGACTGCTGCCTACATGCCTGCTCGCATGCAGCGCTGAGCGAGAGGGAAATCGGGTGGGCTGCCTTATATAACAGGCGGGGATCTCGGAGGTAGGCTGCAGAAGCGTACCACTGATTTGTCTTGACATTTTCTGGCTATGAAGCAGGTCACCTGAAATTAGAGGCACGTGGGTGGTGGTATTCAGCACCTGCTGTGCATTGGAAGATCAGCCTGGAACGAGCAGGCGTGTTTTGTAAAGAAATGGGGGCGTTTAGCAGAAAGATGCTGAGCAGCGTGGCCCAGCTGGGCAGTGCCTGGCTCTGCTGCATCTTACGCCCTTGCAGGATGCCTCTCCGTACACCAAACGGGACCTTGCTGTCTGGTCATGAGCTGGGGGATGCACGGCAAAAGGCAAGGTTTGACTTTTAAATCCTTTGCTGAGCTGAAGCCAGAGTTTGGAGGGTTTCAGGTTCAAAAAGGCTCCTTGTGCTGAAGGCTCCTTCTGTCCCTCCCCTTTCAGAGGCAGGTGAATTCTGACCATCCCAGCTGGGATTCCTGCAAAATCTGCAGATGTGCTCCTGCCCCTGGGCTTGCCCTGTGGCACATTTTGTTCAGGCTGAGAGCAGGAGCTGGACAGTTGGCAAGAAGAAAACAGCTTTGGGTGTGTGGCTGTGCCGGAAGGCTTGTGGAAACAGCTTTTGGCTGTTTCTGGGGGATCCTGGGGCAGGTACCTGCTGAGCAGAGCTGGGTGGTTGCAGCGCTGTTGAACCCGAATCCTGCTGCCCTCGAGGCAGCCCCGCCGCTCTGGCCCTGTGCTCCAGCTGCTGCTCTGGGCTGTGTTTGGTGACAGGGGTCCTGCTTTTGCTGCCACGATGGAGTGGCCTCACGTGGGTGAAAGTGGGCCCATCAGAGCACCTGAGCAGACTCTTGTGCTGCTCCCTGTCCCAGCGCACAGAGCTGTTGGTCTTGGTGCAAAGGGGAATACGAGTATGCCATGGAGATGTAAAACATGCTCCTTCCCTGCTACTCCCCAGCAAGCTTTTCCTCCCTGACTCTTGGGTTTACAAATGACACACCAGGTTGGAGGGGTCAGGTGGGAATTGATTCCCCTTTAACATTCGTTAGCTCTTCTGCACTTCCAACAGGCATGAAATTGCAATAGAAATGTCTTTAAATGAAGGATGGAAGAGATGAGACAAAAATCTGGATAAGGTGCCGGAGCTGGCCAAGCAAAGGAACCACAATTCTTTCCATCTCCTGGCCTTTCCAAGCTGACTCACCCACCACACCAGAGCGGTTGCTGTTTCCGATGGCTGCCTTTCTCCGCTGTGCTCCAAGTGCTCCCTCCCACGCCCAGCAGCAGGACGGTTTTGTTCTGCAGGGAGCGATGGTGCCAGCTGTGGCTTCCCTGATCCATCTGTCCCGCTAGTGCAGGCAGTGCCAGGACCAGCAGCGCAGAGTGGGAACGCATTGCATCACATTTATTTCCAGACAAATATTTTTGCTTTGAAAATTGTGATCTTTACATTTTGGCACTGCCCTTTTCCTCTGGGAGTCAGGATGCTGTGCTGTGGGCTGCCCAGGGCGGGCAGGGCAGTTGTCACGGCTCGGCAGGAGGGAGCTGGTTTAGGTTAGCATTGCCTGCTGCGCTCCTGTCTGTGTTTTGGATGTTGGTTAATGCCAGGGATGTAGATTGAGCTGGTGAAATCAAAGCCAAAAGTGAAAGCCTGCACCTAGGTTAGCCTGGTGTGTGTTAGTTAATCCCCGCTTAATCTCCATTTCTTTTTCTAATCTAAACCAACACGTTAAAGCTACTGCTGCCCGAGAGCGGCTCCCGTGGCTGGGCACTCCTGTTGCAGCATTGCTCCCTGCAGAGGGATGGGGTGCGGGGTCCCCTTCTCGCCAGCGTCGCGGGCACGCGCTCTTTGGTTCACCCCCATCCTCCTGGTCTGGCGGCTGAGGCAGGTTCTGAACCAGAGCTGGGCTGTGCAGCTGGTCCTGGGAGGTGTGTGGAGCGCTGCAGCGGATGGAGAGATGGCACCGGAGCGAGAGCGTTGGCAGCATCCGCCTGCGTTTTACTGCAGTGAAGGTGCGTGGGAGAGGAAGGGGCAGATGGCTGCACTGCTGCCGAAAGGCTGTGATGCTCAGTCTGTTTCACGTGCTTGCTGCCCTTTCGGCTGGGGCACCGGGAGCTTCCCCCTTCCCAGCCACAGTCACAAGCAGACAGGCTGTGGCCCTGGATCCTTCCAGGTGCCTCTGCTTGTGTTTTCCAGCAGGGCAAGCCGTAATGGAGAGCCCTTCGCTTTTCCAGGGTAGTCAAACAGCCCGGGAGCTGACAGCTTTTAGAGCTTCAGAGAAATAGCAGCAAATGGCGTAACTGGCTGTAATGGTTGCTTAGCTCCCCACACCTCCCGGTCCATCTGACCCGTGTGCTCTCCCAGCACCAAGGTAACTTCCACGCTGCTCTGCTCATCGCTCCCGTCTGAGGCTGCGTTGCAGCTGTGCACCCGGGGGGGACACCTAATGCCACTGCCTGTTACCAGGCAGTAGAAGCCACTGCCATTCTGATAGCTGGGGAGGACCTTTTCTGTTTGTTTATTTTCCCCAAATTTAGCTCTGGAGGCTCTATGTAGTAAAAAGCAATAACAGGTAATTGCAGGGAGACAGCCCTCGGTGAGCAGCCCCTGATGACCCATTCACGTGTGCGGTGTTCCAGCGCGAGGCTGGGGTGCTGCTGCCTGCCTGTGTGCTGCAATAAAGGGGAGCAAAGCTTTAAAGAAAGCAGGAAATTTTTGGAGATATAATTCAGAGTGTGACTCCTGATTCTTGCTGAGGCATGGGGCCCTTTGCCAGCTCGCTTCATAAAAACAGTTTATAGGTACCAGGAACTGTATCTAGCTCCTGTCAAAGCAAAAGGCAAGATTTCTCTTGCTTTAATGAGTTTTGTATCTGGCCTAGAATTAGGAAAAACTCTGAAGAAGAAGAAAAAGCTGGTCATCACATTTGGGAAAAATGTAGATGGGTTGTATTTGCTTCGTGGGTTTTTTTACCTTCCATTAAAGATGAGCGAGTGCTTCCAAGAGCTTTATCCGTCATTGCCGTGAAAGCCTGCTGTGGAGGGCTGTAAAAGCGTGCTGCCTTACCTCAGCGGATGCAGGGAGTGCATGAGACTGAGGAACCTGAGCTTTCAGCTGTGACCCCGTGCTCCCTCTGAGGCGGAGACCCCTTGGGATGCAGAGCTGGCTCCCAGGCTGAGCTCCCTGCCCTGCGCTCGGTCCCTGCTGCTGCGGCGGCACGTGAAGCTGTTAGAGCAGCATTTGTGGGGCTCTGCCAAGGAACCCCTATGAGCTGGGAAGGTTTCAGTGTCTCAGTTTGCAGGAGGTGCTTTGACAGTGAGTAGCGGGGGGAAAAAAAAAGATGAAAAGCCAAGTGCTGTGAAAAAGCAGCAAATAAAAAGCAAAGGCAAATGTGTCCAGACAGAGATCCAGTGCTGATGGAATTTGAGTCTGTGATGCCTCAGGTCACGTCTTCTTCCTATTTTCAATCTCTAAATCAGCTTGCAAAGAAAAGCTGTTATGATGGACATTTGTTATGCTACTTCTGGACAAAAGGAATAGCATTGTAGGTTGTCAGTGGGTTTCTTTTCTTTTTTTTTTTCTTCTGGTTTCCTAAGAAACAAGACTTACGTGATTGTGCTCTCTGCCTCTGTGCCCCACAACCTTTGCATGGAGGGCTGTTTTCTACCATGGGGGAGAAATTCCTTCCACGTTTATGAGAAGAGATGGCTGAATAAAGTGGTGCTGCTGGGGGAAGGTGGCCAGCAGCAAGCCTTGAACTCTGCAGCCCCTGGAGAAGCCACTTTGGTGGGTACCCAGGTGGGAAGGGAAGGCATCGCTCATTTCTCATTTTCTTGCTCATGTAACAGCTACTGAACTGCTGCCAGCTGCGCTCTGGGGCGGTGAGGCCCAGGGAAATGATCTCTGATGTACTTGAACACCCTGTGCTGTTCAGCAGCGGCGTCGCAAGGAGCCGGGTCACCTGGGGTAAGAGCAGGAGCCTCCGGGAGAGGTCTGGAGCCAGGCAAGCGTGGCTGCTCTGGGCAGGCAGCCCTGCTGCGGGGTCACAGCAGGGATGGGGCACAGCCTGCCGGTGTGATTCTGCTGCAGATGTGACACACGGTGTCTGGGACAAAAGGTGTCAAATGCAGGATTTCAGGGGCATGGCAGCTAAGCCTGTCTGGTTTAGGGTTTTTCTTCCAGTGCGTAGCACTCCTCTCTCCTGACAGAGCTTCCCTCTCAGCTGCGTTGTCTGGGGGATGCTGCTGTCAGACAGGATGGGTGAGGAAGGGCTGGAAATGCTCTCGGGTCTGCTCTGCCCTCCTGCGGGGTGCTGTCACACACTAGCAGAGGATTTAGGTGAGCAACACCCTCCTTCCCGGGAGCTGCAGGTAGAGGCTGTGCACGGGTCGTCCCCTCTCCCATGGGTTTGGGTCCCCCGCAATGCAAGTCCCTCTGTCATCAAATAAAACAACATCCTGAGTGCTGTGAGAGCGTGATAAGGTGATAAGTTCCCTT
>NW_010147363.1:45593-48640 GCF_000699245.1 Pterocles gutturalis | reverse complement strand
ACTCTTTCCTCCCCCAAATAATGGCCATTTTGCTGCTGTCATTAAGAGCAGCAGGATGTGGGCTGGAGGCCTCGCTGCTGTGAAAGCTGCTGTGTCCCAGGCATCCCTCCTCTCCAAGGAGACTTGGGATCTCCTTTCCCTCGGGAAGTGGCTTCCCCATGGCTTCCAGCTGCAAGGTTGCTAGGAGGAGAGCGATAAACGTAGATAATCTGTGTACATCAAAGGACAGCACACGGTTTGGTTCCCGCTGCCTCTCAAAGGAAAATGTCACAACCCATGTCCGTGTGTGAATAGTCGGAAGGAAGGAGAGTGGAAGGGCACGTGTGGAGGAAAGCTCCTTTAGTCTCCCTCTTCTCCTGAGGAAGGGGAAGTAATGCTTGCCAGTGCAAAGGGAAAATCCCTCGGCTTGGCTCTGAGCTGGTTCTTTATCACAAAGGCATTATCTGGGTAATTAGCTCTGCCTGTGAGTACAAATGTCGTTGGCTCTTTCATGCGTGGGAGCCTGGAAGGAGAGGTTTGCTGAAGCATCCCTGTGTTGCTGCCATTGTGCGCAGCTACAGTTCAGCGAGAAAGCCTTGTCCTGCCAGTGCACGCTGTAATTAAAGTGAGGCTTCACCACCATGTGCTCTCATCTCTGCTCTTGTGATAATTAAGTGGCTCTGGCCCATTGCATGGTGAGGTTTGCTCTTCATCCCTCTGTTTGCATTTGAAAATGCGGTGGGACAGATCCTCTTCTGATCCAGCCCTGCTGGTGTAGTAGCAGATACCGGTGCTTTGAAATGGGTGTAAGCGTGTCCTGGTGCTGCTTCCACAGCAGCAGAGGTGGTTTACAGTCAGCTCCCCTACAATACAGTAGAATCACAGAATCATTAAGGTTGGGAAAGACCTCAAGGATCATGAAGTCCAACCATCAACCCAACACCACCCAACCCACTGACCCATGTCCTGAAGCACCACATCTACAGTAACCCCCACTCATCTCCCCATTGCCCCTCGTAGCAACCTTCAAGGAGTTTGGGTGGCAGCAGTAGCTCTTGTTCCCTCTGTTCCTGCCCCCAAGAGCAATTCTTGTCTCTGCTATCTCTGCTCTCCGTGCCTGTGTGCTCCCTTCAGCCTCTCCCCAGAACCTGCCCCGGGAAGGACCAGCCTGATGCAGGCACAGCTGGTGGCGATGGTTTAGTTCCTCAGGCTGGGTTCCTCAAGTATTGAGGCAACTTCACAGAATCACAGAATGTTAGAGATTGGAAGGGACCTCGAAAGATCATCTAGTCCAATCCCCCTGCCGGAGCAGGACACCTAGATCAGATCACACAAGAACGCATCCAGGCGGGCTTTGAATGTCTCCAGAGCTTTCAGCAGCAAACTGCATCTTCTAGTTCTTCTCTTTCTATAGCTCCTTGCCAGAAGGCAGAGAGGACTCAAGGTGGGGTCAGTGCAAGGGGAGCCTTCTCCTCCTGGGCTGTGGGGATGGTTGAAAGAAGCAAGTGTATGAATTTTTTTTTTCTCCATAAATCTTCATTATGGAGAGAGAAAAGTAAGGAGCATAGGAAGTACTCCAGGTTTGGTCCTGGCCATCCTTGGAGGTGGTTGTGCAGATCTTGGATCCTCTTTCAGCAGATCGTGAATCATTTTGCTGTCTGTATAGGACATAGTGCTGTGCTAAGTAAAAGATACGCGCTTCTGAGGCTGTCTCTCAACACCGTCGCTTCCAGCAGTTGGCTTGGGAGCTGTCAGACAGGATTGAGAACTACACAGTGTCTCTTCTCAATTATACGGGTGCAAATCCAGAGGATTTCACTGGGTCAGTACCAAAAATAACAATCCTTGCAGTGAGCTGTGAACCTGGCTGCAGCAGGAGCACTGACGGGAGGATGGGGACCCCAGGGTTGTGCACTGGCGTTGCTGCCCGGAAAAGCAGCTCGGGAAGGAGCTCGGCAAAGTGATTTCAGTGACCTGTTCCTGGTGTATGCGTTAAAAACAGGTAGCGTGCAGGGCCTGCTTCTGTGGTATTGATGCAAAATTCCTTGGCATTTGACCATGTCCTGCAGGAGTCCTTGGTTAATTATATTTCACAGGGGTCCCTCCAGTGGGAATTACACATTTGGATGCTTAATGAATAGGAGTAGCTACCCATTCTATGGGAAGGAACAAGTGACCATCCCAGCTCCTGGGAGCACAGACTGTTCTCCTAAGCAAATCATACCATGAGCTGGTTTCTCATGAAATATTCATCTGCTGGGCCACTCAGGGCTGTTGAGTGGTCCTCCAAAAGGTTATTAATGCACAGAGCAGATGGAGGCGCAGAGGCTGTTTATTAAATTCAGATTGCCTTTTGCCATTATGCTGATGCCAATTGGATGGAAGGAAAAATTACCCTGACCCTCTCCCATGCCTCGGCTGCAGGGGTTCACAACAGTGCCGGCATACGAAGGACTGCGAGGAGGAAGGGAAGCTGCTGCCAAAGTCCTGGTTCCCTCCCTGTGCTTTCGCCGTGCTCCTGCCCAGGGCTGGCTCAGATGGTGCGGGGACAAGTGCCCATGAAGTATCTTGCTGGTGGTCTTGGGCATGGTGCTGGATCACACTGTGCATCCTCTGCTGTCTGGCAGCATGGCAGAGGTTCGTGGGGCAAAAATAGTCTCTGGGACTACAGAAGGCCTCCCAAGGCAGTGTGGAGCTGGTGGATGGGCTGTTTCCTCTCCCCGTTCCAGGTCCGTGATGGAGATTGAAAGGGTGTTAGCAGTAGGGCCATGGCACTCCAGCTCTTTTACTTCCCAGGCCCTCTGGCAAAGCAAAACACGAGGTGGAGCAGCCTTGAAGTGGCTCTGACTTGTGCCATGGCCATAGCACCATCCAAAAGAGCAGGTACATAAAGGTCAGCTGGAGGAACCCACTTTTTCCCTCAAGCTCCTGCCCCAAATGCAGAAATTGGGGTCCTTTTTCTTCGTCCAATTTAAAATGAATCGCTTGGGGTTTTTTTCGTGGGGAAAAAGATGAATGAAATAAATTGTTAGCAGTGCCTTTAGAAAAGTCTGCATCAGCGTGTGTGT
>NW_010147363.1:25014-45562 GCF_000699245.1 Pterocles gutturalis | reverse complement strand
TTGTGTGGCGGTTGGGCCCACCACTAACCACGAGACTTTTTCTCTAGGTTGAAGAACAGACCAGAGCCAGAGCCAGAACCTGGTGCCCAGCATACTCCTGGGTCACAGCAATGAGCACTTTGGCTCTTCTTCAATTTTAACACTGCTTTTTCTTCTTCCTTCAGGCTATGAAAGTCCTTTCCAAAAAGAAGCTCTTGAAGCAATGTGGATTTCCACGTAGGTATCTCACATTTGGAGGCCCACCTGTTGTCCTCAGCCAGGCAAACCTCTCTGCAGAAATGTTGTTTTCAAGGACTGAAGAACTTGGCCTCATTTGAAAGCTGCCCAAGTAGTTGGGGAGCTGGTTAAAATGCAGTGGGTAGTGAAGAGGCAGGCACAACCGCACTTGGTAATTAGGTTCCTGGCTTTGATTTTCTGAGTCCCTTTGAAGTGCTGAATCTTCCCTGTTCACCATCTATGAAGCCTAATTAAGTGCTGGGAGTTAGGCAGAGCAGACCTCCTCCTCCCAGGGGCTCTCCTGCCCCCTCAGATAGCTCTGGTGGCAGAGCCATGGTAGAATCACAGGATGGTTTGGGTTGGAAGGGACCTTCAAGATCAACGAGTCCCCCCCCCTGCCATGGGCAGGGACACCTCCCACTAGCCCAGGTTGCCCAAAGCCTCATCCAGCCTGGCCTTGAACCCCTCCAGGGATGGGGCATCCACAGCTTCTCTGGGCACCCTGGGCCACTGCCTCACCCCCCGCACAGGAAAACATTTCTTCCTCACATCTCTTCTCAATCTCCCCTCTTTCAGCTTTTTAAGCCGTTCCTCCTTGTCCTGTCCCTCCACCCCCTGATCCAGAGCCCCCCCATCTCTCCTGTAGCCCCCTTTCAGCACTGGAAGGTGCTGGAAGGTCTCCCCGGAGCCTTCTCTTCTCCAGGCTGCACACCCCCAACTCTCTCAGCCTGTCCTCGCACGGGAGCTGCTCCAGCCTTGGACCATCTCCGTGGCCTCCATGGTACCTGGCAAACAGACCAGGCTGGCAAGCCAGCAGGAGCTGGTCTAAACAGGGCTTGGAGATCTGTTGCAGGTGCAGGCTGTAATGTTTGGGATGAAAAGAAGGTGTTAAGATCTTCCAGAATAGCTGGAGGTATCCTGCAGAGGCCACTGGCTGCTCACTCCTGCGTGCCAGGCGCTGCTGAAGCGTGAGTTGTTCTTCACCACGGTATCGTGATTGCAGGTCGGCCTCCTCCCAGAGGGTCGAAAGCATCCTCCGGAGACCAGGCAAAACCCATGGCACCACTGGACAGAGTCTATCAGGAAATAGCCATCTTAAAGAAACTGGACCACGTCAACATCGTTAAACTGATAGAGGTGAGCTGCTTCTCCCCGCTAAGCTACGCTGAAACAAATCTGGTTTATATTACAGGAGAATCTTTATTCAACTACTGCTACTTCAGCCAAAACTGGTTTAAAACAGTTGTTCAGAAATTTAGGCTGGTCATTCCAAGCAAGATTATACGATTATGTATGACAAAGTGGCATCCCGGGGTTTGGGCTGGTGCCCAAGAGAAGGCAGCGGGCTGTGCTGGCAGGAATAGCAGCAAGCTTTGACCGGTGTAACCTGTGTGTAGACAAGCCTGGGAAGGTGCATGAGTGCAAGGCTGCGGTGCCATTTTCAATATTGGCTGAGGTCAGATTAGGACAAGCAGTGCCTTTGTTGGTCGGCTGTTTCTCCAGATATAGGCAGAAGCCCAGATTTTCCTGGAGACGAGAAATCCTGTGTCCTTCAAAGCCTGTCTCTCTGCAGGGATCTCTAAATATCAGCCCAAATCCTTCTCAATGCTCAGCACAGTGTACAGGGAACAGTAAAATGTTAGCTGATTAAAAAAATCATTTTTTTTCTGTTTTTCTTTTTCCCCTCTCCCCTTGTTTTTCTGTTATCAATTACAGGTCCTTGACGATCCTGCAGAGGACAACTTGTACATGGGTACGTGAGTGTCTGTGCTAACAGAACTCTGGGTTTAGACCTGGTGATGTGAGTAACGCCTGCCAGGACTCGGGGTCAGGAAAGTTGTACCAACTTCAGCAGACTTGTTTTTTCTGGAAAGTTAAACACCTGTAAAGGCGGCTGGGGTGGAAGGGCCCTTTGCAGTAGGGAGAGGCAGTCCTGTGTCTTAGTACAGCTGCACCCGTCTCCTTGCCACGGGGACACTACAAAGATGTGACAGTGGCTCTGCCCTCCCCTGTGGATGTGTGGGTTCCTAAAGCCAGGAGGGGGAAGGGTGCGGGGTGGTTTGTCATCCTCCTGGTATGGGGATGGTCTCTGCAGGCTCCTCCTGACAGCAGCAGTGACTTCAGAAAGCAGTCTTGTCTCAGTGTTCCCTGTGACCCCTGCAGCGGCACGGACCACCCCCCTGAGCCTCAGGACCTCCTAAGACAGCAGCACTCCCGCCTTCAGCCTCTGAGCCCAGACCCTGCCGTGGGGTGCTCAAGTGGAGACCACACCTGGCTCTGCATTTGTGCAGAGAGCAGGGAATTTCCCTCCGTTTTTGTCTTCCTCTCCTGCAAACCTTGGAAGTGCCAGCCACAGCCTAACCCCAATTGGGGCAAAACCTGGGGGGACAGGCCTGGGGGGCAGTGAGGTGCCCTCTGAGATGGCCCAGAGAAGGGGGCTGTCTGACCCCCTTATCTCTCTGCTTCCCTGTTTCCTGATGAGACAGGCTCAAAGGCTGCTTCTCATGAAATAATTATGGGATGCTTTTTGAAGCTGCATGTGAAAGGGGGCTCTGCCTAGCAAATGAAGCTATTTGCCTTTGAAAAGCCACTTTTCCCTTTCAGCTGAAGCCCCAGTGGCACTCTGGCAGCACGGCAATCCTGGGGAGGGCAGCTGAGGCTGCTGTTTAAAGGCTGAACTCCTGGGGATGGAGAGAAGGGGAAAGATGAGATAGCAAGCTATTTGTTGAATGAAAACAAATGCATAAGGAAGTTCAAAAAGCTGCAGAAAAGAAAAACCAAGCTCTCCCTGTGGAGCAAGATAACAGTCCCAGAAACGGCAGCAATAGCAGCAGGACAAGTGAGAAATCTCTTGGTCACATTGGGGGTCCTGGGGAGGTTGCACTGGTCCCTGGGCAGGGACCAGTGGCTGTGTCCATGTTATCCGTGCCCCATCACCTCTTTACCCCCCTTTGGGATCCCATGAGTGGTTCAGGCAGAGTGGTGCAGGAAAATCAAGCTCCTGTCTGTAGTTCCCCTTTGCAGCAAGGAGAAGCTGTGGGTCCTCAGCACTACTCAGGATTGAGCCTTCTGCAAGTGGGTTTCCTCCCTCCTGCTGATCAAGCCGCTAAGTGCACCTTTCTCTTTCCAAAAATGCCCCCCACTGCAAAGCAAAACCAGAGACAGTGCAGTTTGCTTGTTGCCAGCTGCTGCTGGCGTTAAGTCCTGCTGTGAGCACTCTCTGCTGCCTCCTGGGAAGAAGGCTGGGGGTGGAGGGTGCCAATAGAAATTGGAGCAACCTGCAACGGCATGAGATGATTGATTAATTAAGCGATGCCATAAGCTGCAGCTTCTCTGACGGGGAAGCAAGATGAGCCGGTGCAGTCTGGCTTGTTGCATTTGTACCTTCAGCTGGTCTAACACGGCAGCTGTAAGCCTGGTGCTTTGGGGGGGGCAATCTGCTCAAATTTATTGGGAGGTGTGAAAATTTACGGTTGGACTCAATGATCTTAAAGGTCTTTTCCAACCTGAATGATTCCATTATTCCATGATTCTGAGAAATCCCGCAGTAATTCATGAGGAAAGAGCTCTCCAGCTGGATAAAGGCAGATCCTTCTGTTTGCAGAACAGGTCAAAGGCAGGACCAGGAAAACACATCACCACTAACCCATGCTGGGGCAAGCCCCCATTTAACCCCCTAACCAGACATAAAAACTCCTGTGCTCTACAAACCTCAGCTGAAACCAACAAGTCCTCTCCAGTTGCTCCTGCGAGGGAGTGTTTCTGTCTGACATGTGTGCTGCTGATTGATACAGCAGCAATGGAGCAACATGTTCTTACAGCATCTTGTTCAGTAGTGGCAATTTAGCAGAAGTATCACACCAAACACCCTCCCTGAAGGTATAGAATAAGGGCTCAAATCAGCGAGGGCTGACACCGGAAGCAGCAGAAATGTGGTTGATAAATCAGCTCCATATGTGGAGCTGGCAGGAGGGGGGGATATTTGTATTTGCTGAAGAGATTAATATTTTCATTTTGCATCCTCCGGTGTCCTGGTAATGGGTGAGGGAAGAGAAATGAGCGGAGATAAATTGGCTTGGCAGGTATGGGAATGGATGTGGGTTTGTAGGTGCTAAAAAATGAATAAGCCCAGCCCCTCTTCTGATTCATTCATGGTTTGATTTCCTTTTCTTGCAGTGTTTGATCTCCTGAGGAAAGGGTAAGTAGCTTTTCTGGGATCCCTTGTGTTGAAACTTTTGGTGTTCATCATTAGCTTCCCAGGTGAGATGCAGGTTTGACATGTGCAGTGGGGCACACCGCTGTCTGCGGGCAAGCGCAGAGGAGGCAGAACCCAGCTGTGGTTGCCTCTGCACTGCTACAGCCGGGAATGATGTGGTGGATGGCCATGGGCTGGGAGGATGTGTCCTGATGTCAGGCTTTCATCCAGAAAACAAATTTGATGCTAATTCCCCATCAGGTGCCTGGAAGAAAAGGTTTTAGTAGGAAGATGGGGGTAACTGCCACATCACGGCTTCCTCTGGCACAAGGGGCGTGTGGCTGCATCAGTGGTTACCTGCCACCCGCTGCCTCACTTTGTCCCTTTGTTGGCACATTTTTCCATAGCAGGAGAAGCGATAAGGTGGTGGGGGTCTCCTTGCTGCTTTGTGCTACACCTGCTCTGGTTTTGCAGCTCTGCAGAGTCACAGCAAGGTCAGAGGAGCTGCATTCAGGATGGGGGAGATTCCAGGAAGGGTTATTTTTCTCTCTGGCCCCATGAGCGAGCCTCTTGCAGGCTGCCAGGTCCAGCAGGTGGCTGGTGAGAGGCTCCCCAGTCTCCCTGGTGACCAGGCTGATGACTGTCCTGTAGGAGAGGGGGAGAATAAAGCTTGTGTCATCAGCTGCGGCCAGGGAACGCGCAGCTCAGCCGAGCGCAGCCTGTCTGCTTCTCGCAGGAGACAATTAGACTCCATTAGCGGCTCTGTCAGTCCTGCCGCTCGCGTTATTTCTCCCTGGTTTTGGCAGCAGAAAAATGTGCGTGAAGAGGGAGGGAAGGAAGTGGCGAAGGAGAGATGAAGGTCATCGATCAAATGGGCAGCAAGAGAGAAGAGAGAAAGGCCGCAGGGAGGATTTGCTGCAGGGGGCTGAGCCGCAGAGCCTGGTTTTGGCGATGGGCTGTTCTTGGCTAGAGCTTGGCCCCCAAGGACGGTGTCTCAGGAGCGCTCACTTAAATCCAGCCCAGGTTGGTGGGTGTGTGTTCAAATGCAAGGTCAAGCTGCCGAGCACAAGCAGGATTAATGCCCAGTCCTCAGCTCCTGCCGTTTGTCCGCTGGGGAAGAGGAGATGCTGACTAGCTCTGACAGCCTCTTTGCCCTCAGCTTTCGGCAGGCACAGGCAGAAGAGGGGATTTTAGAGGATACTGTGCAGCTCTCAGCAGCGGCGGCATGCAAAGGAAGGGAGAGCAGAAGCTGAGCCGGTAACCGTGGCTGTGTAGGGCTGAATGGCTGAGCTCTGGTGGGGGCTGAACCCTGAACAGCTCAGTAGGTTTTCAAAGGAGTTTAGCACAATGCACTGGGAATACACTAACCTTTTGAGCCAGGGGTTTGTGTCTGGGTTCTGCCTTGGTTTAGACTTGCTGCACGCTGATGCTGCTTCAGGGCGGAGCCCCAGCAGGTATGACGTCGGTACACAGCAACGGGCACCCTGTCCCCACTGCTGCCCGGTACCTCCTGGTGATGCTGGTGCCCACAGCCCTGAGCAGCTTTAGCGAGGAACCAAAGGCCAGATCCAGTGTTGTCCTCTCACTACGCTTTTCTTGGTGAATGAAGTGTTTGCCCTATTTTGTGCAGACAGCAGCAGTTAATCCCGGTGTTGGTGAGGCCTCTGTGGCTCACGCTGGCTCAGGGTCACCAGCTGAGCTCCCTAACCTTGGTGTCACCACATCCAGAAAGGATGGCTGTGTCTCCGTCCTGTGTCACAGCACCCAGAACCTCTTGGGAGCCTGGCCCTCAGTGCTGGGGACGTGGTGATGGAGAACATGAAATTCCACCAGCCAGGAGGGTTGCTGCCATTCTGCAAAGTGCTTAGTTACTGTCTCTCTTCCCAACAGGCCTGTCATGGAGGTACCCAGCGACCAGCCCTTCAGCGAGGAGCAGGCTCGGCTCTACTTCCGAGACATCGTCTTGGGCATCGAGTACTGTGAGTACCACCAGCACCGACGGCAGCTTTGCAGAACACGTGCGTCAGCCTCCTGCCCAGCTGGGGAGAAGCCTCTCGACTCTGGCGGGCTGTCGGTCGGGTGAACGAGGTCTGCTCTAACTGCATGTGACAGGGTGTGCAGTGGGTGGTGGCCCCTCTCAGCTCGGATTTACGCCAGCAGTGTCACAGATGCTGGGAACAGGCATTCCTTACAAGGAACATGAGGAAAATAGCGGCTTCCTCTTTTCTTCTTTGTCTGTTTTTGGAGAACATCTCTGAAGGCAGTAGCAGAGCCAGAAAACGGGTGTTTGCAGTGACACGGACTGAGTCAGTTACCTTCAGCTGGAACAAATTGCTGTCTCCAGCTTAGCAGGGCAAGTGCCAGCCGTGGGAGAGCTGGTGAGGGGCGCTAGGAGGGCATCTACCCTTACCTGCTCCCTCTGCAGCATGTGGTGACGAGAGCCCAGCGTTGCTGCGCCCTTTCAGGGAGGTGGTGACTCGAGCGTGGTCCCAGGCTCTGTCCAGAGACTCCAGTGGCAAGTTTCCTGTTTGTAGCCTGTTTAATTATCAGCACTGAGTTTTGTAAATCTTCTCTCAGTGTGGCTGAGGCCAGATTCTTTGCTGAGCACCCGTCCTAAGAGTACAAGGAGGCCACAGTAGGGCTGTAAATGACACCAGGGATTTTTCTGGCCCCACTGTAGTTGAGGTGACCCTGCTGGCATGAACCTGGCAGGCATGGGAGAAGAGGAGTCCCTGAATTGAAGACACAAGTGGTCTGTGTGCTTGAATCTTGCGAGCGTGGACCCCGAGGGCTGGCTGGTGTTTCCCCTCGTGGACTTGGAGCAGAGCTGGCACGTCCGTGTAACCTCTCACTCTCTGCAGCGGGGGATACGAGGCTGTTGGATGGTGCGTTTTGCTCACTTTCTGCAGACTTTGTGCTGCAGGCTTCGTGGCTGGGCTTCTCTTCTGACCTGCACCTGCAGTGGGAGGATACCCATGAAATTGCTGGTTGCCTTCTTTTCTGTAAGGCAGACCTCTGAGAGCAGGGAGCACAGTGGAGCTGGGCCTTTCTGGGTGCAGGGCACATTGGCACCACGCCGGGAAGGAGCGTGGGTCAGAGAGCCTGGTGCTTTGACGCGGTGTGGCACTGGTAGCTGGCATTGCTCCCATGCTGTGTCTAAACATATTCCACTGCACGTTCCCCCTCCTGAGCCTCCTGCCAGCGTTGTCACCAAGTCAGAACACAAGTGAGATCCCTTGTTGCTCACCCACATTAGCCTGAGCCCCTTCTCTCCCTTTTCCAGCAGAAGTTCCTGCCTTTATCCTCAGCCCTGCTTGGTTCATGCTCAGGGTGCTACCAGGGACCCGCGTAGCGTGGAGGTACCCGTGAGTCGGCTGGTCTGCAGTTACTGCTCGTGCACCAGCTGGGTGCATTGTCAGACAAACTGGTGAGCTGCATTTGTCTCTGTGCCTGGTTGATGCTGCTGTCCTCCTTGTTGACAGTCCTCCATAAAGTTCAGTGCTCTCATCATTTGGCTGCTCTCTCTGCACACTGATGCACTAAAGAATTGACCGTGGTTGGAAGGAGGAAGAGTCAATACAGCTTTTGCAGAGGCAGGTCATGCCTCACAGATCTGTTAGTTTTCAGAGGAAACAGCAAGCGTGCAGCTAAGGTGATCCTGTTACTACGTTGTGATTCAATTGCTGCAAAGCTTTTGATGAAATCCGTTAAACAGTAGCTCAAAAAGCTTGTGAGTCTCTCTAGTTGGATGTGGATTAATATCTAGACACGCAGGAAAACAGGAATGCAGCTTTCACGGTGGAGAAAAGTCACTAGTGCAGTTAAACAGGAATCCATAACGTGGCCTGGGTTGGTCAATATATTCCTAAATGACCAGAAGAAGGGGAGAGTGCAGTAAGAGAGATTGGTGATGACATCTATTCAGGACAGTCATTGTTAGAACTGTCTGGAGACTGGCAGGAAGATGCCGTGATAGCAAGTGACGGCATGATAAAATGGCAGATAAAAAAATCCATGTTGCTGACTACAGGGTAATGCATGAGGGAGAGAAACAACACTAAAAATACATACGTTGTGACAGGCTTTAAATTAGCTGTTCTCACTCAGGCTTCATTCTGGATAGTTCTCTTGAAAATGCCAGCTCATTACTTAGTGACATTCAACAAAGCTGACAAGATTAAGGGAATTATTGGGAGTGAAATAGAGGAGAAAACAGCAAATGCCATTATACAGTTATCTGGATCTGTAAGAGCCCTTGGATACAAGGAAGGAGTATCTTGAATACTCTGTGCAACTTGGCTCAGCCTGTCTCAGGAGCTACTCTTAGAACTTCAAGCCTGAGATGGGTGATCAGGATGGTCCTGGAACATCGTCTGTACAGAGAGAAGACCAAAGCTCTTCAGATTTGAAAATTATCATGGGAAGGGGTGATATGACAGAGGATTCCAAAATCTGAAGTGTCAAGGAAGTGATGAACAGGAAATGCATCTTCTCTGTCTCAAGAAACAAGAACTAAGCAGACAATAATCAGGTAGCAAGTTTAAACCAGGAGGAATTACTCTTTCATGTAGCATGTAACTAAACCATGAAATCCAGTATTAGGGGAGATAGCAGGTGCCAGAACGAAATGGGCTCCACGTGATCAGACAGATGTGTACAAGAGCATCAAGGACACTGAAATGTGAGGATGCAGGCAGAGTGTGCCGTCAGGCTGCCTGAGGCAGGGAGTGTGGGTACCAGAGGTGCTGCGCTTCTCTGCCTGATGCTTTTCCCCAAGCTATTGACCCTGGCAGGAGACAGGGTGCTGGGGTACGTGGGCCTTTGCTGTGGCTCCTCTTCTGTCCTTATCTCTCCTCCAGCAGCTTGTCCCCATCGTCATTGAGGTTATCACTGTGCTGACCTGATGGCAGAGGTGGCTGCGCTGGGCCAGGTTCTGATCTAGGTTGTCTGGCCATGACAAACAACCTTCTATAAACCTGGCTGACTTTCACAGTGCAAACGCACAGTTCTGGTGGCGAAAATGAAGGCAGAGCAGTCGGCAGGGAGGGACAAGGACGCTTGAGCAAGCGATTGTCACCCCCAGTCAATGAGCAGTGCAAAGCATGAGAGGTCAGACATGTGTGAGGCCGTGTCACCCGCCCTGGTTAGTCCAAGGTGAGATTTTTTTTTCCAGCTGTTCCAGCCTTAGGAAATAAATAGCTGCTTCTGTCACAAACCAGAGGGGCTTCTTTCAAATGTGCTTTCAAAAAAACACCATGGACCTGTGTCAAAAGGATTGTTTCGTGCTGCTGTAGTGCTTTGAGCCATGTCTGCCTTCATTTCACTGATTTCTGGAGGCCCCTGCAAGCTCAGCAGCTCCTCGGAGCCAGAGCAAGCCCCTCGCTTTTGTTGAAGACTCACCTGGTTTCAAACACCTGCAGAAGACACGTCTCTGGGAGTGATGGATCTTGCCAGGGTGGAAGGTGGTTTGCAGTGCCCCAGTTCATCTCCACGTTGCAATGCAACACCACCTCGTTTTGTTTGTCTAAAACCAGCGGGTGGGGATGAAATCAGTGTTTGCAAGACTGTGACAGTCCGGAAGTCTCCAGGTGCTGCCAAAATCTGTCAGGTCACCCCAGGAAGTAGGTAGAAACATGTATATATGTATGTATGTGTGTGTATATATATATATGAATGGGAAGCCCGAGACTTTTTCAGTAGAGTTTGAAGGGTGAAGACTGCAGCTTTTGATCTTTTCATTAACGTTCATACGATAGCAGAACCTGTACGCCCCAGGTGGGAGATCTGGGCTCTGCTGTGCTGGGTGCTGCTGGTGTAACAGCTCCTGCTCAGAGGAAACTTTACGTTTAGAAGATAGTCAAAAAGAAAAAGTGAAGTGTGGGTAATCCTAGGCAGAGGGAGTGAAACAGGGCAAGAAATTATAGGATGCCCAAATGCTCCCAGCAGCAGGAACGATAGGGTGCTTTATTTTTGGGCTATTGAGTAACCACTTATTTTATTAGCGAATGAAGGTTTAAAATGGTGTTCTCTCAGAACTGCTGGGTAAATGCATGGCAATTATTATGTAATTACAGAGGAAAAGCGCACCATTTGTGCACACAGAAGGAAAAGTGTTGCCAGGCAATGTAGGGATTGCAAGGTAACTTCAATGTAAGCGTACATAATTGTTATGTAATTTGGGAGACTCAATAACCATGCAGCTGCTTGAAGCTCACAGTCGTCACAGCAGCAAATGCATCATTGCTGGTTGGGTTTTATTAAATTAGAAGTTGCAAACTGGATTCCTGCCGGAGCCTGCAAGGCCAGCGCACTGCTCTTGGTGCAAGTGGCAGGTGGTGAGTGGGAGGAGGCTGCAGGAGCCAAGCTGGTGGGAAATGTGAGCTGACCTTGTAAATTACTGGTGGTGGCAGCCGTAGTGTGTCTGTGGGGACTGAACTCCCCATCCCTGGAGGGGTTCAAGGCCAGGCTGGATGAGGCTTTGAGCAACCTGGGCTAGTGGGAGGTGTCCCTGCCCATGGCAGGGGGTGGCACTGGATGGGCTTTAAGGTCCCTTTGGACCCAAACCATCCTGTGATTCTATGCATACCTGGGGTGGAGGCCTCCTGCGAGAGGCTCTGGGGAGGAGTATTTGGAGGGATGCAGTGGTCAGCGTGATGAGAGCAGAACCATCCTGGGCCAGATGGGAAGCCTGGCTTAGGGACGGATGCTGTGGAAAGAGCAGAGAGCTCCTCCATCCAGGCAACAGCACAGTGCCACCTTGCTTTGTCACCGCTTTTGGCTGCGTTTCTGGGTTTAGTGCGTTGGGAAGTGCTCTTTGATCCACGCACGGTCTGAGCCCTGTTCACTGAGCTGAAGAAACAGGGGTGGGTTCGAGGTCTGAGAGCTGGGGAGGTCTGCCCATGGTAGAGTGCCCTTTCCTCTGGCCCCTGAACTGCTGGGAAAATATTTTGAGCTTAAGTGTGGTAATATTATTACTGCTTCACCTGTTCTGTTTTCATAGAATTGTAGAATCACCAAGGTCAAGAGTTTTCCAGACACCCTCCCTGTTAACAGCTTGCCCACGTGGAGGGTGGAAGAAGGCAGACCAGTGCAGAATCCAGTGTTGCACTGAAATAATGCACTGGAGAAGCTAACCTTGATTTGCAAAATAGTGGCGTTGAAAGGCGGTAAAAACTGGGAGTTAGATATTTACCTTGTTAAGGATCTACAGAGCCAAGAAACATAAGCAGATTGGCAATGTCTGGGAATAGTGTTCATAGACCTGTCTCAGACCTGGGCTCTGTTGTGCGGACCATTTCAGGAGTCATTTAAGCACACCCAAACTTTAATTCCCATCCTGGGAAATGGGCCCTAGGAAGGAAAGTGCTTTTGCTCCCGCTTGCAAGACTTCCCCCGCACTGACGGCACAGCACACCCCCTCGGGAACTGGGGAGGGGGGCTGGCCGCTTGCTGTGAGTACCACTGGAGTGGTAATTTCAGAACGTACTAAAGTGCTTTGGATGGAAAAGTTTTGCCGGATTATTTGTGTCATTAACTAGAGCATGTGCTTAAGCGTCTCTGTGAATTGGGGATATGTGCAATTACCTCCCTTTCCACTTGTCACTCCCCTCTAGCAGCGCTTGTCTGGGGTTATTTAAGCTTCAGCCTCCCTCCTAGTAAGGCAAACATTGCTTTTCCGGTGGTCCTCGGCTGGATATGCTGGATAGTGAATAGTCACCGAAGGAGTTAGCAGCCGTGGCAGGGGTCAGTCCTGGAAGGCGGGAGGTGAGTACAGCCCTCCCCGCAGAGCCGGGCAGCGGCACGTCAGCCCAGGGAGCCTCCCAGCCGGGACCCCCCAGCAGCCGTGCACCCTGCACGCCTTCCAGCACCCAACATCAGTCACTCGGTCATCTCCTCGGCCAAATGTGTCTTTATCTCATAGCATCTGATATTGTTCCATTCATTTGTCCAATTCTTTTTTAAACTTGCGTAAATCTTCATTGTCTGCTGCCTGCTACTTTCATCCCGTGGGGAGCAGCTCTGTTCAGGGCTGAGTCTGATCCTGCGGGTTTCAGCTGATGCCAGGAGTGACTTGGGAACTCTGTGCCACCCCTGGCTTATAGACCTCAATCACATCTTACTTCAGGGGTGGCTTTTCAAGGCTGCAGAGTTCTTGTCTGTGCCAGGTGTCCTTCCACCCCTTTGACCATCCGTTAGAAGCAGCTGGCAGTCCTGGAGCCCTCCAAGCCTTAGGAATTGAGGGCACAACAGTATTTCAGAGTCGTCTTCTGCAGTGGACGTGCCTGAAAATATTCACTGCAGGAATTGAGGTATCCCTCCCCGCAACAAAGGCTACAGGTCTGCTGGACAAAGACAGATATTCGGCTGTTTTCCTGTGGATATCCCAGATCTGGTGATACCTGAACACGGGTTTGACTTCTTAGAGGCAGTAAAACTTCCTTCTGGATTGACTCAGTGGTGACTTATGTTTAATAACTGCACAGTGAGTGAGTTTGCTGAGTGAAGGTGAATTCGATGTCGTGCCAGCTTGCTTTGGCAGATGAACAGTGGAAACCAGTACTAACAGGGGAGGATTTTATTCCAGGGTAAGGCTGCTGTCTGCTGGCCAGAAATGTTTTCCTTACTGTGAGCAGATGTTTGCTTCAACACAAGGAGTAGATATCTTCAACTCTTCCCCAGGGCAGGGGACATATGTGGGAGCCGCAGGAGAGGTGGTGAGGGAGAAGCGTACTCATCAAAAGACATGAGGGATATACCAGGCAGGTATCCCAGTTTAGGACTGGGACATGAGTAGCTTCCTTTAGTAAGAGCCTAAGCAAGGCATAGGAGGAAGCAACCGCAAGGCTTGTCTGAGCAGGTGGCGGGGCTGTGACGCTTAGTGCAGAACACACACGCAAGCTTGACCCGGGGGAAGACCCTGCTGACTTGCACAGTCAGGATGAAGCATAGTGGCTGTCCCTTCTGCTGTTTAGCTGCAAGATCAATATTTTATCCAGCTCCCGAGAAGCTGAAACAGTTGTTGTTAGTGTGGCTGAAAGGAAGAAAAAACTATTTCCTGCGTTTGCTATAGAAAATGCACAATTTCCCTGCTGCAACTGTGTCCAGGGAAACTAAGGGTGGCAATTCTGGGGCTCTCTACAGAGGAGCGCTTGTCTCATCGGAGCTATTGGTTTGCAGGGAGGGTCATGACACGCAGGTAAAGCTGTTGGGAAGTTGCCTTTCCAGCAGCGGTTCTCTGCAGGGCGCCTGTATGAACGCCTGCGATGCGCTGGAGCCCGGCACACTGAGCCTGGAGCAGTTGTGAAGTGCCCGAGGTGCAGATCAAAGCTGGCTTTTCTGAGATAAGGCTTCAGCTACTTTATCATCAATATGTGAGTCCAATTGCCATTATCTTAAAAGGAAATTGAAGCAAATAAATCAACAGCTGAGTAAACATAAGCTTGTCTATTCTGAAGAATGCCTGCTGCAACTTAAGCCAGGGGCGGGCAGGCGCTCTCAGGCATCAGTGGTGTAGACAGATGGGTTTGATCTGGTTTGACTCTTGGCAGAGGTGAGTTCCTCAGGCCTCCTGTTGGTGTGGGTCAGCAGGGCTGGGACACGAGTCCGTGATGGAGCTGCTGCATGCTCCACTCTAACTCCCAGTGAGCTACGTGATCCATCTGTGGCTCCGTTCCCACGTGGGAAATGGGGAGCTGCTCCTTCTCTGTTCCTGCCTTTTGCCTGCACAAGCCAGGAGCCCCGCAAAAGGCAACATGTCGAGGTGGGGCTCTCAACTGCAACTACAGCTACAAGGTGCTGGAGGTTTGGGGTTTTTTTGCTTTGAGCAACCTGGGCTAGTGGGAGGTGTCCCTGCCCATGGCAGGGGGTTGGAACTCAATGATCTTTAAGGTCCCTTCCAACCCCAACCGTTCTGTGATTCTATATCAATGACACCACCAGGGGAAGAGGGGCTGGCTTGTGTTTTATCATGTGCAGAACCCTGTGATTAAAAAAAAAGCCGAAACAAAAAACCTTTCATGTAGCTGCAAGTGCTGCTGATACTGATTGATATGGACTTTGTATGAGCGTGGAGCAGGTCAGAGAGATGCGCTAGAGCCTCTTAAAGATCTGGCAATTTGCCTGTTGGGGTGAGGAGCAGCCCACGGCACAGACTGGGCAGGTTTCTCTGGCAGTACTTGCTGCATGTGCCCTGCTCCCTGCCTCCCCAGTGCTCCCTTGAGTGCTGGCACGTGTGTAGCCATGGCAGGAAGCTCTGCGTGTCCTCTGTGACTGATGCATGGTGCACTCCTGTGGTTGGAGGGCAGGTGTGGAAGGGCAGCCTTGCTAAAGGTTCTTCCCCTTCTTCTCTTCTTCCTCTTTCCTGTTGCTTCCTACCGACAGTGTCCCGTACCTCATCCCTTCTGCCAGGGGCACGGTGGGCGACTCGGTGCTGAAGATGCAGCACAAATGGAAGCTGAGCTTTTCCAAAGGGCTGGGCAGTGCTGGGTGTTGGGATCCCCCGTTGTAAAACCTGGAATGGATGCAGCAAGAGTGGCAAAATAGTGAATCAGAGCTGAGATCCTCGCCCCAGCGACTTTACGAAACCCCTGCAATGAGCTGAGCGTGGGAGGGAAGGTGTTCCCCTGGCACAGCCCGCTCCACCCGTGTCATCGGTCTCTCTCAGCGGAGCACTGCTGACAGGTACAGAGGCTCGCTTCAAAGAACAGCCTTCTGGTTTAAGCCCTGGATGGTGGTGCAGCAGTTTCCTTGGAAGGGTGTTAAATCATTTCTTTGCTAGAAGGGTGATGTGAGAGTAATGCTAAGCAGACTCTGCAGTAGCACCATATGGATTGCTTTTGCCCTTGAATGGGAATGGGATTCTGTTTTTAATCCATTCAGCATCACCCTCAGTAAATAGCAGGATGTGTCAGTGCATTGCAGAGTTTTAGATGTATAATTTTTTGCTTCTGCATGAAAAGGGAAGCCTCTGCAGTCTCCAAATAGCCTGCGGTATCTGGAATTGAGGAGCATTTGTGAAATGAGTTGCGTGTTGTGAAAAAAGCTGCCTTGTCCCACTGAAGGCAGCCAAGGGACTGAACAGAAAGAAATGATGCGCTCAGCAGGGCTTTGCTAAGGAGCAATGATGGAGCAGGGAGGCAGGAGACCTGCAGAGAGCCCAGGGAGGAGCCAGCTGGCCCAGCAGCAGAGATTCTCCCTGGAATCTGCCCCTTTCTCCATCTACTGTACCAGAGCACTGAGGATTCACCCCTGCCTAGAACCCCGCTTTGAGGTACGAGCGCTGCAGGATCTCTAAGCCACAGCAGAGTTTAAAGCCGTGATGCTCCAGGACCTCAGCCTGCCCCATACCTTCCCGAGCGGCTGGGGTACAGCCAAGGTGTGAGATCCTCGCAGGACAATGTGCATGCTAACGGTGATGATATTTGGAGTACTGGCTTTCTGCAAGAGTTTGATTTTGCAGTTATCAAAGTCATTTGGCTCTGACTGTCACAAGGTTGGTTCTGCAGGGATGCTGAACCCCAGTTCAGAAGCGTGTAAACCTGTGCTTTCCTTCAATACCATTCCCATGTCACCCACTGGCTTTTTGCAGAAATGATGCTCAGTGTGTCCCAAAGCGGTGTCCTAAATGGGTGTGTTTTCTGACCTGGAAGTACAAGCTAGCTGCTCATTCCCTGGACAGTCAGCACCCAGAGCGTTTGCAGGCTTGGAGGTGTCTGGATGGCAGAGTGCCACCAGGAAGCTGTGACAGCCTGTCCTGGGTTCAGCTGGGACAGAGTGAACTCTCCTCCCAGCAGCTGGTGTGAGGCTGGTTGGGTTTGTGCTGAGGAGAAGCTGATCACACACTGATGGGCAGAGCTGCTGCCAGGACAGTCAAGGACTTTCCAGCTTCTCTGTGTGCCCGTGTCTGCAGGGGCAGGAGGAGCTGGGAGGGAGCACAGCCCCAGGGACCAGCCCAGGATTCGACCTCAGGGTTAGGACTGAGACCCAAACTGGCCCATGGTCTGTTCCATCCCATGCACGGCACGGCTCCATCTGGAAGGGCTCTCCCCTTCTGGGTTGTCTCCTTCCGGGTCACCCCTCTCTCAGGATTGTCTTGGTCTCTCGGACACTCGGGCTCTTATCTCCAATCTGGGATTGCAGATTTGGGACTCTCCCTGCTCTGGGATCATTAGCTGGGAACAGGCTGAGCCTTGGCCATCGGGTGGTGAGCAGTGTCACTGTATATTGCTCGTTTGTAAATTTGTGTATATTACTATTATCTTTATTACTATTTCCAATATTATCGTAGATTAGTTATTAAATTGTTCTTATCTCAACCCACAAGTCTCTTTCCCATCACCCCTTTAATTCTCTCCTGCAGCCTCAGGAGGCAGAGGGTGAGTGAGCGGCTGTGTGGTGTAAACTACAACACAGTGTGTTGGCATTAAAGATACACTGTCTAGGGCCAAGGTGAGAAACAGTGTTTGTGGTGCTGATGAAGTTAAGGAAGAAGTGGGTGCAGACTGCCTGAAACTGCTGAAAGGATGTGAGTGATCCAGGTGTGCGGCTGGAGAAGCTTTCAGAGAATCCCTCCTGGGCTGAAGTCTGCCAAAAGGACCAGCTGCAAGGTCACGGGCGGCTTTTCCTGAAGCTGCGGATGCTTTTTTTTTCTGTCCCTGTTGGGCAGGGGTGAAAGCAGGAGAAGCAGGCAGCCCCAGCACAGCACACCTTGCGTCCTCATTGCTCCGAGAAACTCCAGATGTGCTCTGTTTTATACGTAAACACCTAAACTGCTGTATCCATGCTGCTGATACCAACAGAGTTAAAATCCGTTGTAATGAAGAAACAAAACAGAACCCTGAAAAGCCAGATTTTCTTGGAGGCCTTTTATTTTGGGTGGCTGTTTCATACCGGCTCAAATTTGAGCACCCCAGTATGGGTTCATCCCGGCGACTAGAGGCAGTAGGTGCAGCGTACCTGTTAGAGGCTCTGAAGGCGAGAGGACAGAGGAAGATGGTCCTTTCCCAGCTATTGCTCGCACCCCGAGTGCTCTGAATCTCAGGTTGTATCTCTCCAGCACATAGCATCAGCCTTCAGCAGCCTTTTCTTAGGCGCATGCACTCCATGCCCAAAGTCAGGAGACAGTCCAGACTTTGAGGAATGATTTCCCTTGTTTCTGAGCACCCCAAGGCTCTAGGGTTTGACTCAATCCAGCTTCGCATGTGCCCGGTCAGGCTTTCTAACACAAGTTGTGATGAAAATGTGGCACCTGCACCTTCACCTGTCATACCTGCTTTGTTCAGAGGCTGGCTGTGAGGTTTAACAAACATATTTCTAGTGTGCTTTGGGATCTTTGCCTAGACAACGCTCTAGAAATCCATGGGGTGGTTGTTCAGATGCAAATAAGCCTGAAATACTGTTACCTTCCCATGGAAGTGAAGGATGGGTCTAATAAAACCGAATGTAATGGGGTGCTGCAGAATCTGACTTTCTCCTAAGGGCTCTGTAATATTACATTGTTTTCATTATGAAGACGTATTGATCTATTCTTTGAATCGGATCTGTTGGAACAGGAAATACAGAGCATCTTGGAGCCCAGAGAAGCTGTTCCACTGAGCTGCTGCCTTCTGCTTTTAAGAGCAAAATCCTTTCCAGAGAAAAGCAACACCTGGACCTGTGTTGTCAGTTTGCCAGAGCAGCTTCAGCAAAGTGCTCTGCTTTGGCAAGCTCAGCATTGATTTTTACCTCAGGAGGGATGCAGACAGGTGCATTCGAGTGTTTTTTGGCTGTTGATGTTCCCCTTGCGCGTGGCATGTGGGGCCTGGGAGGGGAGCACCGATGGGATGCTCCTTCCCGAGGCTGCGTGCATCCAGTGCCCACGTCCCCTGGCTGGATGGCATCTGCCTGCTCTCTGACTGCTTCTGTAATGTCAGAGGCAAAAAAAACCCCAATGTCTCGTTGTGGCCTCTCTGAGCAGGACGCAGGAGCTGGAAGTTCCCTCTGGAAGGCACAGGCTCAGCTTGGGGGTTCCCCGTTCCCCATAGACAGAACTAAGGGGAGGTCACGGGCTGGTTTAAAAGAAAATCCCCAAACCCTCATGGAGCAGTTTGAGGTGTGGTGATACAGATATTTTGTTTATGTTCCTTTAATGCACATTTGGGGTTTTATTTCTGTTGGAAGTGCTTTTCCTTCTCTACTGTGCCTCCCACAGCTCTGCTCCTGTTTGCTAGTGGCTGTGTCACCACATGTGATGACACAGGGTGAGTGTTTTGTTTCTGCGACCTCTGCTCCTGGCTTCCAGTGGCACTGAAGAGCGATCCCAGCAAGGCTGCCTTTCCTACCTGCTGTTCCTATGTCTACAGAGGGAAGGAACTTGCTCCCAGACGCTTCAGGCTGGTGAAATTAGAGGGTTAATTTGTGCTGGTGGTTGTGTTTAACTGACTGTGGCTGTCACCTGCTCCCCTTGGGTGGCTCTGCTGGGTTGTTGTCCCTTCGGTACAGTCATTAGCAGTCTGGAGGGTGTCATTAGTGGGAGGCTTTGATTTCTGAGGTGCTTAGCTCTCCCTCTGGAGTTCTGCAAGGATAACACCATCGTTTCCTCTGCGTGTTAAGCTGGAAACGCAGATCACGCTGGCTTAGCAAGCAGCTTTCCTGCAAGACAGCTGTCCCTCAGCTCCTTTTGCAGTGTGTGACAGTGGTGCCTGTGTCACTGTAGCCATCGTTTCCTCTGCGTGTTAAGCTGGAAACGCAGATCACGCTGGCTTAGCAAGCAGCTTTCCTGCAAGACAGCTGTCCCTCAGCTCCTTTCGGCAGTGTGTGACGGTGGTGCCTGTGTCACTGTAGGCACATCCCACCCCTTGGCCAGCCAGCCTTTGGCCAGCCCTGGTGAATTTATCGTTCCCCGTCCTTCTCCCCGCAGTGTGCTGTCTGCAGGAGATCTGGACTTGCAGCAGAAGTTGGTGGGCTAGAAGATTTTTTGGAGCTTAGTGGTGTTGATGGTGCAGATGAGCAATCCTGCTGCCTTTCTGCAGCTCTCAAAACACACGTGGGTTTTTATTGCCTATGAGTGGACTTGGGAATGATTTTGGGGGGAATCTTTTACTCTTCTTTCTGCCGCCCTGTATTGTACTGAACTGCCCTAGCGTGGGAGAGGATAAGACCGTGTGTTTTGGAGCCTGAAGCCCGTTCTGGATAGCGGTGCAGGGAGGACGCCCACAGAAAAGGGATTTCAGGTTGCCTTTGTCAGGTTAGCAGCTCCACACAAATAAATTCCTTGGCAGATACGAGCTCTGCTCTTACAGTTTTTACAGCTGTGATGGAGCCTTGTTCATTTACACCAGCTGGTGTAAATTCCTGTCCCCTCTCCTTTTCCCTTCGTGACTATTGCCTCTGCACGAGGCAGCTGGATCGGGGAGGGGATTTGCAGATAGGAGAAGTCTTCCGAGGCAGCTGGCACAAGAACTTTGATTACGGTCACCCAGGCAGCCTGGCCAAGCAGCACGGCGCGTGGGCTGGACACCGCTCCCAGCACCGTCAGCCCAGTTTGTTATTTCCAGCGTGTGCCAGGTTTGCAGAAGCGCCTGGCTGAGGCTGCATTGCCAAGCCCTGGGACGTGTCAGGCTCACTGCTGCAAGCTCAGGCTGTGCTCCTCTGCCCCGCAGGCGCTGGTGCTGATGCTCTCCTCTGAGCAGTCACAGTCAGAGACTCCCGCTGTCCTTAACCCTCATGTCAAACACATGGGTGTTCTGCTCTGGAAGTGGAAATGTTCATTGAGCCCAGTGTTTGATGGCTTTGATTTTTGCAAAGGCTGTAGCTCTTATTTCTTTGTTCAACGTCTGTATCCGTCCTGTGCCTGACAGCCAGCAGAGCCCAGACCCGCTGGGTACCGGGCTGAGACGGGCACTGAGCAAACACAGAGCACCTGGCAAACAGCCCGGACCTTCCCTCTGCTTTTGTTAGATTGCGCAAAGGCAGGGAATGTGTTTTACACAATAAATAGTTATTTGATATGGGAATTGGTTTGGGGTTTTGTTTTCTTTTCTTTTGTTTTTACTTTCCCATACAGAAGAAATAATAAAAAGTCTGGAGTACCTGCTTGCCCAGTGCAACCCCCCCAGTTTTCACTGACTTAACTCCAGGGATGTACTCGTATGCCACATG
>NW_010147363.1:1343-24983 GCF_000699245.1 Pterocles gutturalis | reverse complement strand
TGTGGGCTTTTTTTTTTTTTTTTTTTTTTTTTTTCTAGAGGCATTGGGGATCTTAGCCCTGTGGTGTCAGGCAGGATACCAGACACCTGCCCGAAAGGCAGCTCATCATCTCCTGAAGGGAAACTTCACTCGCCCCTCACATTTTTTTGCTCTCCCTATATTATCATAATGAAATGTCAGCTTGCCACCAGCTTTGCTGCAGAGCAGATGTCTCCTCGTAATTCCTGTTGTTGGAGGGTTTTCAGTGTTTCTCCTGCCTGTCTGGCTGGGCTGTGACAGCATTACCTGGCTGGCTTCGCAGCGTGGCCAGGCACTCGCTGCACATCTGGCAGAGGATGTAAGCACCAGCGCTCTCCAGCCAGCTTTTGTCTGCTGGGTCTCCAGATCAGCTCTTTCATGTGCCAAGGACAGCATCCCCCTGCAGAGCTTTACACCAAGGAGAGGTCCTTGCAGAAAAAATATCTGCAAGTGTGATTTCCCCTCCCTGAGCACGGCCTGCTGGAAAACTTGGCTTGAAACGAGCGGAACAGTTCCGTGAAATTTGTTTTCTTGGTCCTAAAACACCAGCTGGGATGCTCTGCAGGGCAGATGGTCTTTGTGGCCATGTGTGGACCACGTTTGTAAAGCAGGAAAGGGTTAGACCAGCATTTTCCCCCACTCAGTTGTGTGTTTCCTAGAAGAGATGAAGAGTGCTCATGGGGAGGTATAGAAACAAGCACGTGCCATTTGCACAAAGGACATGTGAAAATGGGGCTGGGGCTGGGGGAGGAGGGAGGCCGAGGGGTCCTGTTCCCCTGGGAAGGACAGTAAAAACTTAAGGGTTTCCTCTCCTGTTTGGTAAAGTCTCTTGGGTTTTCTACAGTTCTACTTTGGAAGCCATTTCATGTTCTGAAACTTTTTTTTTAATTTGTTCTCCAAGTTCCCTAGAAGCCACCAGCTTCCCTACAGCTCCCTGCTGCTGCTTCCCTGGGGCCAGAAGTGGCTTTCCTGCAGCTGCAATAGTGCTTCCTAGATAGCTTGTAACGAGAGGGATTGTTTTAGCGGATATTTTCAGTGCATCTCAGCCTCCAAGCTCTTTGCAAGGGTTTCTTTCATTTTGGATGTGCAGGCAGTTCAGCTGGAGCCCACAGTTGGCTGTATGGAGCCGGGGCTGAGCTGGAGCAGAGGTTTGGCCACGGCTCTGGGTGCGCGGGTGGTCGCAGTGGCCGTCAGGTTTGTGCAGTGGTGCGGATTTGGGGTGATGCACAACAGGTTGAGGCTGTTTCTCTATTTCTGGCTCCGTTGCAAAGCGTGGCTGGAGAGAGGTGGGATGCTGGCACCAACCAGCTGGGGTTTGCTCCATGGTTGAGGCATCTTTTGAGCTGGAAATACTGATCTCTGAGCTGTTGGCTGGCCTTGGCGCTCGGCTGCTAGTTGCTTAAATATCTCCTCTGGGCTTGTTTAATTCCATGTGTGGTTCTACGCCTTTTGATTAGCTTTATGGAACTGCAGTTTCAAAATAAACAAATTTAAAATTAACCTTTTTACTGGGGTCCCATGAACCTTTGATACTGCAAGCTGCCCAACCCCTCAGCTGCTCTGATGGGGCCCAGCAAATCTGCAGGATTTGAGTGATTTCCTTCTCTGACAGCTCTGCTTGGTCCCGCTGCTTGGGCTCTTTCTGTGTCTGTTCTTTGCATAATTACTGGTGACAGATGTCTTCTGGAGCGTTGTGCTCTGTACGTCCCAGTGAGGCACCAAAAAGGAACGGCTGTAGGAAATGGCACTTGTTGCATATCCAGCAGCAGCCTTGAGTGGGGTGCCTGAGCTCGCACCTTTATTTTCATCCTCCTGGAAAGATTTCCTCTGGGTGGGTTGGCTGCTGTGGCAGACCATGCTCCTGGTTTTTATTTTATTTTTTTATTTTTTTTTCCCTGCCTCTGAGAAGTGTATGGCATCTCCCCCGAAAGGCATCCACCGGGACATCAAGCCTTCCAACTTGCTCTTAGGAGATGATGGGCACGTCAAAATTGCCGATTTTGGAGTCAGCAATCAATTTGAAGGGAACGATGCTCAGCTTTCCAGCACGGCAGGGACACCAGCCTTCATGGCACCGGAGGCCATTTCAGACACTGGCAAAAGTTTCAGTGGAAAGGTAGGTCTTTGCTCACAGCTAGTGTCTCCTGGGACCCCCAGGCACGGCACAAAGGGCAGCACCACGCCTGCATCCTTGCTTGTTGCCCGCCCAGGGATTGTGGTGCAGATTGGGGTTGTTGCTAAGTAAAACTGAAGCTCTAATTCTGTGTGTTCAGCCCAGGCAAAATTTACCCTGGCTGTTCTGTGCAGCGAGTGGACTTTGCTGTGGACCCCTGCCCAGACAGGAGCTGTGTTAGAGCCCTTTCGCTGCCCACAGGGAAAGGAGGAAACTCCTAACTCTCTTCTAAAATAAAGAGATACAGGGGTCTGCTGGGCATCAGCATCAGGTCCTGAACCCCTGAAAGCGAGGGACGCTGCCGAGCGCTGTGGTGCAGATGTGGGGATAGGGTCTAGTGTGGTTTTTATGCCCAGAAGAAGACTTTCTGAGGTTCAGCTACTCTTTGAGATTCAGCCCTGAATGTTGTCGTTCCCTGTAGGAAGGGGCTGCTTGCTGGTCGCTGTGCTGTACAGCAAGGATGGGGGTGCCCAGGCATGCTGCAGATGCCTTTGGGAGCCCTGCTTCAGAGAGACTCTGCACAATAAACCAGGAAATGTTAAATGCATACGAATGATGTGCTGTGAGTTGGTGGGGAAAATCCAGCTCATTCAGATAACCTGTGTTGCGTCTCATTTACTGCTTGCACATGCTTTCTTTCAGGCACTGGATGTCTGGGCCATGGGGATTACCCTCTACTGCTTTGTTTACGGGAAGGTAAGCTGCCTTTCAGTCCTGCGTGGGACTATCTGCCTGCCTGGCTTTTGTCTCATTCCTTTCCAAATAAAGGGAAATATTAGGAACAAAGACCCACCCTCTGCAAGCTCCTGTTTTCCCAGATCACCCTGTGGCTGAGAAGGGGCTGACATTGGTGTCTGTGGGAAGGATGGTTTCTGGAGCTGGTCCCTGTATTCAGAGCTGTTGTTCGTGCTGCAAACCCAGAGCAGCAGCAGCAGCGGTTTGTCGGGGGGTTATCCCCGTTGCCTGTGCTTCAGAACAAGCCAGACAGAGCGTGGAGAGAGGCATAAGTTTGATCCCAAGCTACTGTCGCACTTTAGCAAAGCATCTGACAGAAAGCTCTGGTTGGGCCGGATGGAGTCCGCTTTGGCAGAGCCGGCTCTCCAGAGCTGCCTTCTGCTAACTCCATCTCCTGTTGTGGCTTTTCCCTCTGCTGTGGGCAGAAGCCCCTTGTCCCACCCGTGCTGTGCCAGAGGGAGCAGAACAGCAGGGATGTGTGCTCCGTGTGTGCGGGTGTGTCACCTGAACCTGGGACCGCTGCAGATCCCACCACACAGGCACAGGGCATCCAGCTCAGGGCTGAGGAGTGGCTGGGGGGATGGCAGAGGCAGAACTCTCTCCATTGCTGCTGTGATCTTGAGGAGCTAAGTCAGGATGGAAGATATTCTCTGACCTGTCTGTAATGGTGGCTCATTTGGGCCAAATCCTCAAGTGACAGGATATAACCTTGATTTTCTATTTTGGTGTAACCTCATGGTGATGGTACTCCCCTCTGTGGCAAGCACTGGAGGGAATATAAAACCAAGCCCAAGGATACGTTTGTCTGTTCTGTGTGACCCTATGCAGTAAATATTTTACATTTTGTACCTGTTTTATATTTTGTACTTTAATCTGGCCAGGCAGGCTGAGGCAGGGCCCACCAGCCCACTAAAACCAGCAGACCTGCACCTCCAGTTTTCATGCAGATGTTCCCAGGGCCGGTGAGTGTGCGGCTCCTGCCTTCCCTGCGGTACTCACTGCCCTGCCAGGTTAGGGACAGCCAGGATCTAGGTCTAAATGAACCCAATGTAAAAAGCTGTGCTGAAAAAAAAAGTGCTTTGAATCCAGATATCTGAATTTAAAGTGGAAACCCAAGTGTTTTAATATTTATACCCAGCTCCAAATGATGCTTGTCACAGAGCTCGAAGCAGTGAGACAAGCCAGCTGGTATCAGTATCTCCATTTTGCAGGTAGAAGTGGAGCAGAGAAAAGCAAAATGAGTAGTTCATGGTCACCTGGTAGGCTGGATGGAGGGGAATATCCCAGTCCAGTTACGTATTCCTTCTGCTGTTCTTCTGCATTTAGTTTTTAATAAGGAACAAATCAATTTATTACATGTGGGGAGATATGTTTCCATCTCTGCGTAAAATCAAGGGAGTACAGAGAGTATGCTTCTGTTACGTGAATGACAAACGCCTGAGCTGTGCCAGGACCTCTGACCACTGGAAAACCTTTTGTTTGTTTTACAGTGCCCTTTTATAGATGAATATATTTTGGGTCTTCATAACAGGATCAAGAACAAGCCTGTCGAGTTCCCAGAAGAGTAAGTGAACTTTCCTGCTGTAAAATAAAGTTCAGTTTTCAGCATTATTCACTGTGCAGCGTAAACACCAGCAGGTCACCGCGGAGGGACAGACAGGGGTGGGTGGGTGAGACGCTGTGTGTTCTCCTGGGTCTCACATGGGTTTTGTGCTGATGCTCTCGTCACGGCATTCTGCTGCTCGTGTGTCTGCGTGGTGCAGACAGGGACTAAAGGAAATGGCTCTGGAAGTCTTGGGAAGTGAAGGGATTTCAGTGTGGGTCTATAGTTCTGCCCCAGCGTTTTGACCCTGGAGATGCTGGAGGCATGGTTTGGTTGGGATTTTGTTTCTCCCCATGTGGTAGCCACCAGAATGATTCAATGTATTTGTTTCCAAAAGCAATGTGGTTTATGGACCTCGGTCTCATCTAGGTGGACACGTGCCACTTCTGTGGACTTATCTAGGAGCTGGGGGAAGCGTCTGATGGAAGGAGTCTTGTCCTGAGACACATGATGGCAGCTTGGTGCATCCTCACTCCTCTGCCTCCCCCAACACGCTCCAGGAAAATACGTGTTTGGCTTGTGTGCTGGCAGACTGGGGCTACTTATGGAAAAAAACAGAAATTAATTTACCTATTTGATTCCGAGAGGCTGCCCCCCACCCTGCTTTGGTCAGTGAAGGAAACCCATGTTGGCCACCATCAGAGCTGCGTGGTGGAGGCTGCTGGGCTGTGCTGGGTGGGATGGCCGGCCACACCGTCCCAGTGTGTCATCTAACCCACAGAAGCGCCCTCGGCAGCGCAGGGGGACAAGCCAAGGCCACTGACGTGCCATTTGAGCCGTGGAAAGTTCAGCGTCGAGGCACTGAGCGATGGATGAGTGCGGTCTTGTCAGATGAGCCTGGCAGGAGATGATGGTGCCCTGTCTCCGCCACCAAACCTCCATGCCTTTCCCTTCATGCATGGGCCACTCCTCAGGATTTCCTCCATCTTCAGGCCTCTGGTGACTTTCTGTTGGTGATTAATCTGTTTCTCTGGGTTGCTGTCAGATGAAGTAGCCCGAGCTGGATGCTGTTGTCCTTCTCCAGTCAGCAAAGTAGTTGGGCAAAGAATTTTTGATCTTCTTGACCCAATTGCTCACTCTAATAAAAACGTAGAAATAAAATGACTTGATTTTTAAAAAGCATGTATAAATTAAAACTCTAATGACAGGCAGAGCTGGTATTGGAGAGGAAGGGAGGGGTGTTGTCAGGCAGCCTGCGGTACGTGCGTGTAGCCACCATCTATTCCATGAATTTCTTGTGAGGTGCTCGCTGAATTTTCAGACACCTCCAGTGAAGGACTGGACTTCTGCCTTGGCAGTCCCAGGCTTCCTCCTGAGTCTGCAGAAAGCACCGGGTACTGTGGCTGTCCTATTTTAGGCTTTAGAGGGGATGGCTCGTGCCCCAGGCTCCCGGGCTGCGTTTCCTCTCCGTTGACTCTGAAGCACGGCCGCTGCAGGTAGCTCAGACGGAGCCATCTCCACTCAGCTGCTGGAGCCCACACCGAGGGCTGTATGGAGCACACCTCCCAAGGACTGCGGCCACGAGGTCAGGCCACTCATTAGATGGCAAACACAGGCCCCAGTCGTGGGTACAGAGCAATTCTGGCCAGCCAGCCCTGTGCTGTCGCTGAGGTTTCACAGCTGACCAGGCTTCAGTCATTAAGAGCAGGAAGGCTGGCCGTGCCACAGTGCGTGTTCCCAGCTGTTGCTCTGCTGTCGAGGCAGGACTTTGTCTTGACAGCACTGCACAAAAAAAAAAAAAAAAAGTTTGTTTCCCTGGCAGTCTTCTCTCTGCTTGCTTGGGTCCTGGCACAATGCCTGTCGTCTCTCAGCCATCGTACATTACGCTGAGCAGTCAGCTCACCAGTGCCTGTTCCCATCTGTCTTTGCAGTAAGTTACGAACGTGTTATGGGCTAACTGGGTTGTGCTAAGAACCTTTTCTTCACTCAGACATTTCCTTCAGCAGTAATTCAGCTGCATGGTTTATTTAGATTTCTCGGTGACCTGCTCTCCCAGTCTAAAAAAAGCTGCACCCCTGGTCAGGGTGTTGGGGGAGCAGAGTGTTACTGAGTGTTGATGGCTGTCTAAACTGCGTCTGCTTGTTAGATAAAGGCAGCGACAGACACGCACATAAAGCTGGAATTCACTGGAGTGGATCCACCCTGACCTCCCACAGAATTAGCACCTCGCTACGCTTAGGAATATTTTGGTTTCCATTTATTTCACCATGGCTACAAAAGGCATATTGCTGTTTGCAGCCAGTCCATGGAAACTCATTGCCTGTTTCCTGACAACCTTTACGATAGAGATGGAGCCGACTGTACCAGCATCATCGTCCCTTCCCTTCCCTTCGAGACGCTGGGATAAATATTTATCGCTCTGGATTCTCATTCGTGTCAACGAGTCCTTGGCATCACTAAAAAGCAAGCTGGAGAGGTTTCTGTCCAGACATGTATTAAGAGAGCCAGAAGCTTTGTGTAGTCCCTCCTGGTAAGGACCTGAAGTCTAGGACGGTGTTCTCTGACCTGCAGGCACCCTGTAAAATTGCCCATGGTGCTGGCAGCCCTCCCACATGGGTGCTGAGCTCTGGGATGCTTGGCATTTTCCTGAGAGCCATTACAGGACTATGGCTGAGAAATTCCAGCTAGCACAGGCTTTTCAGATCAAAATGCCATTGGGTGCAGCATGCATCCTGGCAGAATGGAGAGAAGGAAGAACAGAGCCAGGGGGATGCAGTGCTAACCCACCTGAAACTTTGTGATGCTGTCCATAGGACATCCCTGTGATGTTAAACCTGCGCTGCGTAGAAATCCACCTGGTACCCAGAAATGTCAGGTGATTATCTATTCTATTTCATGTATTCTAAATAAAGCCGTTGCTAGTTTAGCACAGATCAGATATTGCGTATTTTAAAAACACCATCTCCCCTGCCCCTTGGTGTGCTCCTCCTTCAGGAGGCTGTTTATTCTGACCCGTCCCTCCCCAGAGCTGATCCTCTGAGCCTGGATCTCAAGGGCAGCACAGTTCTTCCCCTTCCCACCTAAATTGTCCCCTGCAGGGGGGACTTTCTGAGGACTCATCCTGCCCTTTGTCATGTCTGGGCCATATTTCCTGGGTGCTGCAGACCCTTGAGGAGAATCTGAATGTGTTCGGGCTTTAAACTGAACCCACTTTCTGCCCCTTCCCGCTGAACCAGCAGGGTTTCCTTGTGGTTGTTTAAGGATCCTGTAGCCAAAGTCCACATAAAGAATTTGTAAATGATTAAACGGCAGCTCTGTTTTCCTCAAACTAAAATCTCCCTCACTGTGATATGGTTTCATTTAGGTTTGGGATAGTTTCCTCCCTCCTCTGCTTAGGGAGGGTGCGGAGGAGGTGGGCACAGCACCTGGTCCTCAGCCACGTTTTCGGTCTGAACTCCAGCCCTGCTGGGCAGTGACATTTTCTGCTGCCAAACCCCATCTCTGTGCAGAAACACAGCTCCTCAGAAGTCATTTGTGATACAGGCTTTCAGCTGCCTGGTACAATTCTGTCATACGCTGGCGTTTGATTTCGGTAGCCCTTTGATCATACAGATCAAGCGTGTTTTAAAGACGCTGCCTGCGTCGTTCGTGACAGACACCATGGAAGCCTTTGGACTGGCCGCAGAGGCTGCAGGGCCAGGGGCTCCCTGTGAACAGCATGTCTCTGGGTTTAGGCAGATGCATTTCTCTTTTAGTCATGTCTGCTCATTCCCTCCTGTTACCCCAAGGCTGATCTGTACAGGCAGGAAAAACCGAGTTACGGAACCGGCTGCCATCAGTGTTTGTAGCAGCAATTCAGCGAACGCAGCCTGTAAGCTTAGCTGGGAACTTGAGTTCAAACGGGGACGTTCCTCCCAGCACGCAGTTGCTCATGATGCAGGTTCTGCAAATGAAGTTGTGCCCTTCTTGGATCATAGAGCCCAGCTCCGGTTCTGCTCTCAGTAACACTTTGTTGCCCCCGAATCTGTCCTCTGAATAACGTGCTGTCTTTAAAAATGTCTTCAGATCTATTCAGCTGAGCCCTTGTCCTGAGTTTTGAGAGCGTGCAGCTGCGTTAGTGGGCACGGCAGGATAACCTGACCCTGCAGCAGTGGCTGCGATGCCTGAGAAGGAGCCAGGCCAGCCAGACCTCCCTTTCACAGGCTGGATTTGCAGAGCAGATGTCTTCTGAGCAGAGCAGGTTCTCTACCAAGTATCTGCAGTAAGGACTGTGCATGCCTTGAGCACTTGCAATTCCCTTGGTAACTGCGCGCTGCTTTTTTCTTTACTCAGAGCACAGATAAGCGAAGAGCTCCAGGAACTGATCCTACGCATGCTCGATAAAAATCCAGAAACAAGGATAACAGTCCCTGAAATTAAGGTAAATTATGCATTGATACTATAGTCTTTTATCTCCACTGATTTTGTTGTTCCTTTGGTACCTTCTAGTGAGGCAGAGCCATTCCCGGGGTTTGCTTTGGGAGCTTTCTCTGGCCCTGCGCCTCGGAAAGGGAGAGTGCTCATCTTGCAGCATGCCGTGGCTCTGCCGCTGCTTCTTGCTGGGGGAATATTGACAAAAGCTTTCTTGTTTACTTATTTAAATGAAAATTGCTCAAAAGCTGGCTGATCCTTAGCAAATCCCCCAGGAGAATTGACATTGGCATGGGGACTGCTAGCTGCAGAGCCTGTGCTGTCGGTGTTGGAGCTGCGTAACGGGCTGGAAGTGTGTTCATCCTCTGGTGCTTGTGTGGTCAACAGCCTAAGGCCGCACGTTTGTTTCTGTCAGCTTGCCTTGGGAGATGCTTATTAACACAGGGAGTGACTAGGATGGGTAGACCACAGTGCTTCACAAGGCTTGGCTTTGGACTGTCACCCCTCACCAAGGCCTCGGACCTGCTGGAGGCTCTGAAGACTTCCACAGAGATCCATCAGCATCCTGCGTGGGGCACGTAGCTCTTCCTTGCTTTGTCTCAGGCCAACAGCAGCACAATTGCCACCAAAGCTGGCAGTAGGAAAGTTGGACTTTGAAAAGAAAGGTGAGATCACTTCCTTCCATGCTCGGGAGGCCACAGCCAATGATGGTGGGAAGGGCTTTGGAGCTTCACGTGGCAGCTCCTGCAGGTACTTCACGTAGGAGCCTGAGCCCTGTGAGAACCCTGGGGAGAAGAGCAGAGCAAGGTGCTGGATCTGACCCCTGGCCACGCACTGAAGATGCTCAGTGTGCTTGAGGACTTGGGTTTGAAGCTGAAAGAGCCTGTGTCTCTTGTACCAGGCTGGTCTGAGCCCAGGGCCTTGAGCACTGCTTTTGTCGTGTTCTCAGGGAAGGAAACCATCCTGTGAAGGGCAGTAGAAAAAGGGCGGCTTTCTTCTGTTGTTCCCCCAAGAAAGATGATGGCCAAGCAGCTTCTTGGCAGAGGCGGCTGTAGAGTGACTGCCACCATCCCTGAAGGCCCTGGCCAGGGGAGTTCAACCAAGAGCCCAACTGATGCAGTCCAGACAAGGAGGTGACACACTCCCTCCGAACTTGTGTTCAGAGACTAACCCCAAGGAGCTGCTTGGCTCTGAAGCAGCATGCAGCGGGTCGCGTGGCATTGGGGCTCCAGCTTGGGCTTCTTGCATAGTTAGATGTTCTGAAGTGGCTGCTCCAGACCTCCTTCTCCTCCTCCCTAGGTTCCTTCCATTTTATTTTCCTCTGTTTTCATACTTTCCTCCTCTTCCTCTTTCATGTTCCTTACTTGTAGGATAAAATCCCAACGTGGCTGCAAATGTTCTTGTGCTGGTGAGCATTAGTTTCGTGCTGCTTCTTGTATGTGATCATTCACAGTTGATAAACATGGAAAAAGCTGGAAGGAGGTGGTACAGTTATATAAAGGGGTTAGGCTGGACAAATATCTTAACTGCTCTGCTCAACTGGGTGTGGAATTGCTGTTCACCATTAAAATCAAGCAAATTGTTTCGTATGAGGAACATTGAACGCATGGCGAGGCAGAGTCCTCACTGAAACGTTCGCAAGCCCCAGGTAAACTGTAGGGTTTAGCGCATTGGTTTCACTTAAGCCTGGATGTGTGGCATGTCTTTGAAAAGAGTTATTGTCAGCACAGCTAATTGTCTTTGGAAAATGCAACTTAAGTGCCATAAGGCAGCTCATCGCTAAGCTGGTGGAGAACGCTCTGGACACCTTCATCCAGCTCACTGGAATGGCAGTAGGCAGCGAGCAGCCATCCCAATTAAACTCCACGTCCTGGAGGCTGAGGCAGGTGATGAAGAGGCACAGATGTTTAAAAAGATTGTTCTAGATCTTCAAACTTCTGTAGATCCAGAATTTGGCTAAAATAACGAACTCAGCCCTAACTCACGTGTTCTCTAGTTGCCACATGTTCCCTAAACGTTTTAGACACAGAAGAAGGAAACATCAAAAAGTTTCTGGCCACGAATAAACACCTGTGAAGATGTCTTTCAAGTGTGTGTGGGGGTAGAATCACTTTGGTGACATTCTATGTCAGTAACTGTCTTTTTCAAATAATACTTCCAGCACCAGCACTGGAGGATGTTCTCCCCAACGGACAGAACATCCAGCCCTGGATGTGGGTAGCAGAGAGCCTCACCCTCTCCTGCTGTCAGCTCCCCTCCGCAGCAGCAACCGGGAGGGAGGGTGGGAAGCTGCCTCTTCTCCCTTTTGTGGGTGTGCAGAGGTTTCTGTGTTTATGGCAAGGTGTGGAATTTCTCTATTTGCGTAGGCAGGAGGCCACTGGAGTAGCACGAGGCCTCACTATTCCGATCCAAGCACTCCATCTGAAGCGCCTAACCCCTTGTTTGTGCAGATGCATAAGTGATCTTGATTCTCCCAGGCGGCAAGCCTGCCTCGCGCTAGGTGGAATGTGTGCGTATGAGGGGAAAATGAAAAGGCTCTGGGTAGCTCAGATTTTCAAACCGGTTCAAACTTGATTCAGAGGGTGTTGGGTTCCTCCAAGATGAAATCGGAGGCCGTGGGTGTGACAGCAGTGGGCATTAGGGGATGCCATCTGGATGGGCACCAGATTGCAGTGATTTCCAAGGGAGCTGGTTGGACTGCATTGCTGGAGGTGGAAAATGGAGCAGCACCAACAGCTTACCCCTGTAATCAGTCCTGTGCCCTTGTTTCTCTCTCGTCACTGGTACCGTAGCGCTCTGGTGTAGAAGGGAGACCCACAGCTGTCTGTGTTCTCCCCACGCAGCTGCATCCGTGGCTAACCAAGGGCGGCCAGGAGCCCCTGCCGCTGGAGGAGGAGCACTGTACAGTGGTGGAGGTGACGGAGGAGGAGGTGAAGAACTCGGTGAAGACGATCCCGAGTTTGCCAGCTGTGGTATGTATAAACCACAACCGCGTCCTCTGTGGGGGTCAAGAGCATACTTTGAAGCTCTCAGCTGGTGAAGGAGGTGTGGAGAGGGTACACGTGTGCTCCTGGCATGAGAAACTTGGTGTTTCAACTCAGTGGGAACTTTTTGTGTCCCTGAGCACCACAGCAGCCTGGATCTGCAGCGCCTGACCGTGTGAGCAGTGCTGTTTATATCTGTCTGGCCGCTCTCATAAGAGCTGTAGCATCCCCAAAGAGTCTGGTGTCAGACATCCCAGCACACCAGAAGCATCCCAAGTGTGGCTTGTTTAGTTATTCTAGAGGTTGCAAGACAGCTCATTTGGATCCTCGAAATGAAGGCTCCAAACCTGGAGGTGACCTGGCTGGAGAAGCAGGAAGAGGACATCTGCCAGTGGAGTGTAGAGCTGGTGTGTGCCCGCCAGCCTTGGGGGACCACGAGTGGGTGCTCGGGGTTCCCTCGGCAGTTTGTGCGTAGCCGGGGGGGAGTCTGCTCCAGGCAATTACTACAATGCAGGTGCCTTTATGGGTTCCTCGTCCTGGGGAGAGGGATGCTGAGCACAATGGGGACCTGTTTTCACACTCTTGTAGTGTGATGTTAACACAGACTCTTGCCCCAACAGCTGGCTGGGGCAGTGAAAACCATCCTTTGCCCTCGACCTTTGCCTCCTGACCCCCAGGAGCTGGTGGCACTCCCTGGCCAGTGCCTGCCTGGGAGGAGGGCCCAGGAGAGCTCTGGTGCTTCTTCCTCATGGGCTTGGACCACCATGAGCAGCAGGCAGCGGTCAGCAGCATCTGCTTTGCCTCTTGCCAGCAATGGTCTGTGTCCAGAGGTCTGAGCCCACTGCCCAGGGAGTGGTGCTGACACCACCTAGAAGTCAAATAGCTGTTCTGTGGGTCTCTCTAGTTCATGCTCTAGCAGTAATTCTGGTAAATGCCTGTTGAATCATTAAAGAAGCTGTTGTTAGGTTCCTTCAAACTAGCTGCAAGGAATTGGTCAGTCCTGCTGTTCTCACTCGTCTGTTTTTCTTCCTCAAAGATCCTGGTGAAGGCCATGCTGAGAAAACGCTCCTTCGGAAATCCATTCGAGGTTCAGACCAGACGGGAGGAGAGGTCCATGTCTGCTCCAGGGAACTTACTGATGTACGTAAATACAGCCTTGCCTGGCTCTGCTGCCCGTGCGCAGTAAAGGTGTGTGGGGAGGATGACAGAAGCAGTTTAGAAATCTTTTCCATAGCATTTAAGGACAAAACTCACCTGAAATCAAATACTGAGGCTAAATTCTACATCAAGTCTTCTAGGGTTAAAATATAAGGGTGTAAAACAGGCTAAATACTCTTTTAATAGGTGCAGTTCTCTCTGCAAGATGAGTTTGACCTAAACACGTGTCAAGTGCTGTGCCTGTCTGGTTTTTAACCCGTTAGTTTATAACACACTGTGATCAAAGATCCCTTAGAGATTGGTGAACTAAAATAAGTTCAATTAGAGTCTAGTCTGGATATGTGTTGGAGGGTTTCATTCTTCTCTCCTTTTTTTATGGACAATGGAAAAGGCACCAGATCAGCAGTTTTCATGTTTTATAAACACACAGTGGGATGATGTGATTTGTCTGTGGGCTGGGGCCCGAGTCTGGGCAGAGACGCTGTGGAGATGCATAGGCAGGCAGGGGAGAACACTTTGACATCGCTTTTTCCTTTCAGAAAACATACGGTATTTTTTCCTACAGACAGCTATGAAATGGTGGAAGACATTGAAACAGGATATTTTGGAGCCTGGATATAAATGGCTATATTGGGATTAAAAAGGGAGTAGACAAAGTAATGACTATTAGATTCATCAAAAAAAATTAAACACAGTGATCTGGATGTACAGGGGTGGGGAGAGAATTTCTCTGTCCTTTCCTTGGCTCGTACTTTTTCTCCCTCATGCTGGTTACCCATCCCTGTCAGCCAGGATCCTGGGCCATCTGTCCAGTAAGTAACAGATGGACTGTTAGCCTGACCTGGGACAGTTATTCTCCTGTTCCCACCCTGCAGAATCTGTAAGGCTGCAGTTCATAACAAAGCTGTGTTGTCCCAGAACAACCCTTTTCCACCCAAAATCCCAGTACCAGGCCAAGCAGACTCCCACGGGGGCATACTAAGAGTGTTGCTGCACCTCTGACAATGCCAGCAGAGGAGTGTTTCCCTCTCAGGGGTGTGTGGAGGTTCAACGGCTCAGCTCAGTTAAGGATGAGGATGCTTTAGGGCCCAACTGTGTATCAGAGACTTCAGTAAAGGCTTTCCCTTTGAGTCCCGGACTAGTTAATATTAAGCAGCAGTTGTAACAGTTAATCACCCCGTAGACTGAGCGCTGCTCTGGGGACATGTCTGAAGAGCGTGGCAGTCACAGCTCCTTTGCCAGCTTAGCAGAAGGGATTTGTCCTCATTTGCTTCCCTTGGGTCATTGCCTTATTGTTGCTAATGTGACATGTCCCTGCCTATATCGTCACTGCTGTTCCTGGTCACTGCATTGTATTGCTCTGAGATAGGGAAACTTTTTACTAAATTTGAAGAAAAATCTATCGTATAATTCATGCTGTCCGGGACAGCTAATTCAGAGCAAGGCGGGATTTCTTCTTTTTTAAGGCTTTCCTGAATTGATATTTCAGGGTGATCTCTTCTTCTAGTGCCCTGAGCCTGTCTCTAAAAGGGACCTGTTCCCTTTCACCTTTGTTGGAGATGTTTGAAAGCCCGTGCCACTAAATAACCAGCTGGTGGGAAAACTTCTTGACGCTGATGCTGCGGCTGGTTCCTGCCTGGAGCTGGGTGTGTTGTTATCTGCTCAGAACAAGTACGGTTCATTTGATCTGGTGTAGCCGAGACGTTTCTGATTAGCCACATTAGCCGTGTCCAGTCCCTTTTAAAATCTTTTTAGGCCTTCAAGACAAGCTGTAAACCTCCACTTTTATTTGTCTCCTGTATAAAACCCTCATCAAATTCTTCTCAGCTTACACAAAACCAGCATCTTTCCCTGTCTCTGCTTTTTTCAGCCCCGTGGTTGCATTCACACCCCATGTTTGGGACTATCCTAAAAGGTTTTTGAAAATCGTGTGTAATTTCCACTGTTGTGCTGCTGTGTCCGGTGCCCTTGGTTCACAAGAACGCATCAGGTCAGGGATGGAGCTGGAGCCATGCTGGGCTGGCCTCTGCCCAGCTTAGAGATGTCCAAAAAGAAATGTGGATGGTCTTTAAATGTGCCAGTTCTCCACTGCACTTAATTTCTTAGTCTTGTGCCACCAGTGCCAATTTCAGGCAGTAACAGTTGACTTTATCCTAAATTAATTCCTGCACAACTGGAGCTTTGTGACCCCATCTCGAAACCCTCTGTTTAAAAGAAAGACATTGGCTAAATCTCTTCAAAAATAATGTTGTTTATTTAATCACTACAGCGGGGATGCTTTTTTTTTTAAGGAATATGGTTTATTATTTCAGACTTTGAAAATGCTATACTGGTTTGAGAAATGCTGGAGTGGTTGGATCTAGTGAAAATTGCTTCAAATTTAAATAGATGATTGAATCTAATGACGTTGGTTTTAAGTGAACAGAGTCTAAATGGGCATGTTCACTGTTCAGTGAGTTATCTCTTCCTTACAGTGTTATTTCTACGGGGGCAAACAGAGCTGGATGCTAAGCCCATCGAGTTCTTAATTCATCATGGGTTGTTCTCTAGGAAAACCACCCTTAATAAACATATGAAATATCACATCGGAGCAAATGTTATGAACAGCGGTGTGTTAAAATAAGTTTTGAGTGAGCATGACTATAAATTTCTAGGACCTGGCAGGAACAGACAATGTTGTTGTAGCGTAAAGGCTCTGCAGAGTTCCTGCACGTCAGGCACCGTTTCCACCCCCGCAGCTGGACAGGGGACCCCAAAAGTGGGACTTGGCAGAAGGGCAGCGCCTGCAGCCGTCGCCACTCTCTGGTCACGCTGCCGTGCGGTCGCCAGCAAGGAGCTGGGAGAAAAATGAGCCCCAAGTTCCCAAGCTCTCCACCACAGAGCTGTTCCTCCCCAGTGGCAGTGTCTTTAGAGAGAGGTGAATCGCCTCTTGGAACATGGCATCTCCTGCTAGTTATAGGGAGAAAATAACTCGTTGTGTTTCTATATAAGAAAAAAGAAAAGCAATTAGAAAACTCCTGCTTCGTATTCAATTTATTTAATTAGGCTGCATGTGAAATTGCCAGAGCCCTGCTCACTGCTGCTTCAAGCATCGTACGTCTGTGCCCATACTCAGATTATATTTTGCAGGAAATCCTCTGACAGCTGAGTCTGCTTTCTGCTATTTGATGCCTAATGGATGGTTCTTAAAATGGATCTGTCGTTTAAGAAAATAGGAAGAGAAAGGAGCCAGTTGAACAGCTCGCTCTTTGGGATTTGGAGAGGAGGAAAGTAAATCATGTGGTTGAATCTTTAATTTCTCCTAATTACCTGCACACAGTGTGCTGGGCTCTGTTCTCGGAAATGCTTCGTGCAGGAGCTGTATGTGCTGGTGTCTGCGATAGCAGGAGGTCTTTCGTGTTCACCACAGCCTTTGTTCCTTTGGAAGACACCATTAAGACACCAGTGACTTGAAATGGTTCTTAACTTAGTACTGGGAGGAGAGAGGGCTTTTTTAGCACTCCTTAGACCTGGAGGAAGCAGATCCTCTCCTGGGTGTTAGTTATTGCTTTGTTTAATAGCACTGAACGGTTAAAAAGGCAGCTGCTGCAATGGCAAGCGCAGTCACTAGGTAGAAGGAACTACAATGAGGACGCCCCTGTTCAGCAATTCTTGGTTTGCAATGTTGCCTCTCCCACAGGAGCGCCTCCGCACACCTAGAAGCGCAGGGTGTGGGTGCTGCTGGCTGTCACTTCACCCCGTGAGCTGTGCTGTCACTCGGGCTGGGTGTCCAGATCCTTTCACGCAGGATCTGCCAGAAGATGCAGGGATCCATCGCGCCTTGCAGAGCATGCAGACCATGGCCAGCTTCCAGCCCGTCCTTAACGGTGGCTGTGGAAGCAGCTGGTGATTTTAAATTTTTGTTCCAGTTGCAGAGTATCTTTGAAACGCAGCTGTTTAGCGTTCACAGCTAAGTTCTGGGTTTCTGTTAGCAGTGTTTGCTGCGTTTCTTCTGCCTGCTCCAGATTTCTCCTAATTGAGTCAGCACTGCCTTCACCACATTTTATTACTCTCATTTATTGCAACTACTACCTATCAAATTAATTGCTGTGTTTTGACAGACCCAATTTACTTTCCCATTACAGCTGCTATTGCTGTTGATGAAATGCGGCCGTCAGCTCCTGTACAGAGGATCAGTCTGTATTTAGAAAGCCTGCCCTGTTTCCAGCCCTCTCAAAAAAAGCGGAAGAGCCGTCACCGCCCTTGGGGCCACACTGTCCATGGCCAGCCAGCCAGCAGGGAGAGGGAGGTAAAAAAGTGGCTGACCCAGGTCCCCAAGCAGACACAGCTTGTCCCAAAGCAGCAGAGAGGTACCTGCCTCGTGGGGGCTTTGGGCTGAGAAGGTCCCAGGGCTCTGTGCCGTAGGGCTGCTCAGAAACAGGCTGCAGATTGTCCCCCCAGGGCAGCCAGGGTTACAGCATCATCTGCAACAGGGGAACGGCTGCAGGCTGGCCTTCAATTTCCCAGATGTTTCAACTAAAGATGCTCCCTTGGTCTCCGCTAGTGCTCGGTGTGTGTGTCTCCAGTCCCAGGAGGGTTTGGGGTAGGTGATACATAGATGCTGTCACAACAGCCAGACCCAACCAAAAGCCATGACAAGTTTCACTGCAAAGATAGAACTGCACATCTCCCGGGAAGAGCCGTGCCCCGCAGTGCAGGTGGGGATCCTTGTAGTCTGCCTAAGGAGGCACCCGCTGTGGCTCAGGATTTTCCTCTGGCAAAGCCCCACTGTCAGCCGGACCCTCCGGTGAGCAGCCCCGTGCTCGAGTGGCTCTGCCCGCGCTGAGCGCAGCCGCGGCACGCCCCATTGCACGCAGGGGTGACACCGTGAGGGGACACAGAACCCCCAGAGGTGCCGTGCGACATGGACCAGGAAAGCACAGCTGGACGTGAGCAGTGTGCTGGAAGCCATCTGGAGCTTTCGGCTGCGGTAGGGGCTGGAGTGGGTTTGTACCAGTGCTACCAGTGCCTGTCCTCATCTGTCCTTCCAGCTGCAGGTCAGTGTGAGTGATGCTCCATCCTCCGGTTCACTCTGCTCGCTAGGCTGTTAGCTACAGAAACACAAGCTCACCTGCCTGCTGCCATCCTCTTCATGATCCCTTTCTTCCTTTGTCTCGTTGTTTTGCTCTCAGGGACAGGCTCCTCGTAAACACATCTGTGTATTTGCATCCGTCTTTAAGGTAATTCTGTGTCTGTGTGTCCCTGGGGTGCTGTAGAAACATGTGTCCTCTCCTCAGCCTGTGTGATTTGTGTGGTAGTGAGAGCGTTCTGCTCCGTCCTTCCTTCCCGTAGGAGCAATTTTGCTGCAGTAATTCTGTGTGTGTGACACTAATGTTGATGTATGCTGGGTTTCATTATTATTATTTGTGGTTCTTTGGCATTTCAGCTGCCTTTGGGGAGGGAGGGGTGAAAAAAGCCAGTTGGGTTTTAGCAGGGACTGCTGCTCAGCCCCACATTTGTGGAGGAGCAGCGACAGAATTTGGGAAAGGCTGAGGCTGAACTTTGCAATTGGGGCTGAGGTTTAATATTTAGTGATGATGCAAAAGAAACAGAGCCGGAGCCCTCTCTGCTCTGGCCGCTCCCCGATTCCCCTGCGCTTCTGCCTCTGATGCCGCGCTGGGAGGGCTCTGGGCTGAGCAAAACGGGCTGTTCTGTGTGTGCAACCACCCCATCCCAGCCAGAGCTTCAGTAAAACTTGGTCATTTGTCCGACCAGCTGCACAGACCCTGCTAGGGAACAGTCTGTCCAATTCTGATAAATAACAGAATAACTTTCAGTGCAACCTGTGACAAACTGCTTGCAAACATCTCGGTGTGAAGTCCCGGGATCTAGTGCTTAGGCAGGACCCAGCTTCCTCCCAGGCCTGGGGAGGTCTGGTCTGGGGAGAGAGACCAGGAGATAACCACATGCCGCTGGGAGCAGCTCCACCGCTCTGGAGGCTCTGGTTCACCGCTCGGAGATGAACGGGTGAGCAAGAGCCAGGATCCTGCCTGCTCCACATGAGGAAGGATTAGCAGATTCTCCAAAAAGAGTCAGGAGAAGGCAGGTGAAGGAGGCTGGGAACTGACACGATGCTGGCGTGACAGCTGGTGCCGCTGCTGCTCCGACGTTTTTCATAGAGAACTTTGACAGGGAGGAAGGGACACCAGCAGCCTGGACAAGGGCAGATTCAGATGAGATCCGAGGAAGAAATGTTTTCCTGTGTGGGGGGTGAGGCAGTGGCCCAGGTTGCCCAGAGCAGCTGTGGATGCCCCATCCCTGGAGGGGTTCAAGGCCAGGCTGGATGAGGCTTTGGGCAACCTGGGCTGGTGGGAGGTGTCCCTGCCCATGGCACGGGGTGGGACTGGATGATCTCTAAGGTCTCTTCCGACCCAAATCATTCCATGATTCTATGATGATTGGTATTTAATGGGGACTCAGTGGAGGAATTGAGCACTTCCCAAGAGAGAGTGTGTGTGTGTGTGTGTGTGCTCCGATCCAGCTCTCTGTAGGCTGTCCCACTCCATCCCTGTCCCATGCTGCCTGCGTTTTGGAGGGAAGTGCTGTGAGGCTCATTCTTTGCTGGGCACGAAACGCTCAGTGTAAATACCCGGTGGCTGTGATCTGCCTGCAGCCGCTGTGGTTAACAGCCATCCTGGCTCCTGGGTCATTGCACAGGTCAGGCTTCGCTCGCCTGGGCTTTAAATAACGTAGCAGAAATACAGCCTTATTTCTTAAAAAGAGTTCTTGAATGGAGATTCATGTTCAGCCACCGGCCTCACAGCACGAGCCCCGGCTCCCGTGCAGAATGCTGACGCCTTGGTCTCTGCAGCCCTACCTGCAACGCGAGTTCAGCTGATGCCCGCCGCTGCGTGGCTGTCGGGTCAGCCTCTTCTGTGTTGCACCCCTCCCATGCTGGTGCAAGGTGCTGCTGGGGGTGGTGGGGAGCACCGAACACGCCCCTGCACGGAGCAGGCTGGGCAGGGAGCTGTGTCCTGCGGAGCTGCCTGCACTGTGTTGGAGAAAAGAGCCTCTGTTCCTGCACAAGGTGATAAATCGTTTCAGCAGGGTGATGTCGGGGCTGTTCTTCAGCCTTCCCCACCGAGAAACGGTCCATGCGCTGGGTTCAAGGTCAGGTTTGTCGCAGGGCTTTGCTGGAGCAGAGGGATAATGGAATGTGATTCTGATAATTTCTGGTTTCTTCAAAAATTGCCACAGCCCGCTGTGTCCTTCCAGTGTTGTTCCCAGCCAGCCAATAACCCCAGAGCCCCAAACCCACGCTTCCCAAACGCCGTGTGCTCAGTCCAGCGCTGCCACGTTGTCGTGTCCGCACAGACCGATTCTCCTGCAGCTGGGCTGGTGTGAGCGAGGCCAGACACAAAGCTTGGGGTGGCATCGCCTCCTCTACGCTGTGGATATCTTCACATCTTCATGATGGAGAAAACAGGTGTTTTAGGTGTGCATCAAGTGCCTGCCACTGGTCCCTGATGTGGGTGGCACCTGGAGGTGTCACATTTTCTCCATTCAGTCTAGAGCAGTGACAGCTCTCTGTGCTTGGTCAAGTCCCAGTTACGGGCGGCTGGGCTGGGCGGAGGCGTTGCTCCTCAAGGATGCGCTGGGGTGCAGTGCTGCTGTCCTGGGGAGCAGTGCTGCTGTGCCTGTGGCTGGCGTGGCTGTGAGAGCAGCTGAGCCTCAGCCCTGGCTTTGCTCAACTGGCTGGTTCAGCTTGGAGCTTGTAAAGGACACCCAGCCCGAGACAGGAAAACGCTCCATCACCCCCAGTGTCTCACTCGTGCTTCAGAGCAATGCCCTGAGCAGCTCTGAGCCTGCCTCCCCGCTGGCAGAGGTAAGGTGTCCCACCCCGCCCCTGTCCCATCCCACCTCCACAGCAAAGCTCAGGCCTTCTACATAGGAAGACATCAAAAATTAGGAGCCAGGGAAACAGGCTTGAAGCTGTTGTGGCGTACGTACGATGCAAGTAAATTCCCTTGGCTGTATTTGAAGGACTGCTGCTCTCGGATGCTGAGCTGTTTTGGAGACCAAACTCACAGAAGCTGCAATTAAACAGCTCTTGTGTTGGGAAAACTGGCTTCTGGTAGAGGCATTCTGTTTTTATTGGCTTTTACAGCGGGGCTTTGGAGAAACAGTTATGGTATCAAGCCATCACTTAGATCTTAAAAAAAAAATAAAAAAAATCAAATTACAGAAAAGCAAACAGGAACTCCCCAAATACAAACTAGGTAATTCAGAAACACTGCCGCTGGTCTGCAGGACTTTCTCCAAAAACCAGACACCTCCTCGTGATGCTGCAGCTGGGAGAGGGGCACTCAGGGAAGCGCAAAGTCCAGTCCTTGGGGCGCAGGGACCAAGCAAGCGTATGGGCACCGGTTGCACAGCGCTGCAGCGCATCGAGCTGGGAATTGCCGAGCTGTTTGCGTGGTACCAGCACAACAGGCTGGTTCGTTGCTGTTCCTTCTTAGTGTTGCTGTTGACCTGGGTTGCCTGTTGGTAAAACAGCCCCTGCTTCATTTCTTGCGTTGCTACGTGCCTGTAATCTCTTTATTTCCTTGCTGTTCATGCAGAAAACAAGGGAGCAGAGAAGGAGGCAGGGACCCGGAGCTGCCCGACGTGTGTGAAGACGAAGCCACGTCCTGAAGCCTCCTGGCTGTCACCAGCTGGTCACGCACGTGCTGCTGCTGTTGTACCCATCGTGGTGTTGTCTAGCACACATCTGCCCTCATCGCCAAGTCCAGGGCCTGCAAAGCAAAAAAAAAAAAAACAAAACCAACCCAAAACCCCAAAAAACAAAATGGACTAAAGCAGAAAACCAGAGAGGAGGAACAGAGCAGCAATAAGAAGAGCGAGTCCTCGGGCAGCGCGGCTGGCAGAGGGCTGGCTCGGCCTCCTGGGCGGCTGCGTTCCTCGTGCGAGGTGTCCGTGAGCTCCTCCGTGTGTGCCTTGCTCTCCACTTGTGCTTCACGTGTGGGCTTTGTAGTTGGGTGTCTTGGCCGATGAATGTGGTTTTATTTATAACGCAGCAAACCAAACACATTCGCCCCAGAGACTTTTTCCTGGCTTTTCTGCATTCTCTGTTTCAAGCATTGGGGGGAAAAAAAATTACATTGGAGCCAGGTTTTATATCAGAGGGCAACTGTTTTATTCAATGCACAGGTAAGCACTTCTGTATACCGGGACGCATCCTGCTCCTGTTGGAGTCGACAGCAAAACTTCTACAGATATCAGTTAAATGGGGATGAGATCTTCCTCTTGGAGTGAGCGCTGTCACTCTATGCCTTTCTTTCTCTTTTTTTTTTTTTTTTTTTCCTTCTTGTCCCTCAGTTTTGCACAGTGCAATAGTCAGGGCAGCACAATACTCTCTGTAATGTGCAATGAGCCTTTGAGCGCTGGGCGGTCTGGAGCGCTGGGATGTGCTGTTACTCAGGAAGGTTCAGTGCACCAAGGACATCGGCCAACTGTGCTGCTCTTCCAAAGAGCCGGGGTTGCGCTCCACCAGCCGCACCCGGTCCTGTGTGCACGGTCCTTCTTCTGGAAGGTGAAAAGTGGTGGCAGGTTTGGGGTTTAATTTTATTTAAGGGTGATTTCCTTTCCCTCACCCATCTCTTAGCTCCTTTAAAATTATGTACTGGATGCTTTTAAACTTTAATTTCTTGATAAATGACCCAAACTGGGAGAGCTCCTTAAGATGGAAGATGCTGGAGGAGGGTTTCTAGACTAGGAAAACCTACAGAACACAAATGAGATAAAAACTTGATCTTTTGGGTTTTTTAAGGCTTTATTTTTTTTTTATTTTAAGACTATAATTTTTATGCACGTGCTGATGCTGCTACTTTATCCATAGATTGCTTCTAAACTTGGGATTAGAAGCTTCCTCTCTAGAGTTTGACAACAGGCGAGAGGTTGCACTTAAAAGGGCGAATGCGGCTATTTCAGTGGCTGTTGGCTATGCAGCCCGTGTATAATCAGGAATTTCACTCTTGCACTCGAGTAAAAATTAACCCATCAAAATACACATCAGTGTTTTCCCTCAAGCTTCATGGGGTCTGAACATGTCCCTGGGAAGCCAGTGGGATTAGATTCTGATTTTATAGTGCTTAAATAAAGGACACAATTAAATTTGGTTCCTACATAATCATCTTACTGTCTTCTTTCAGGTTAATCCTGAGGGCTTGGGACTTTCACTCCCCTCATTTTTTGTGCAAGGGGATAAGTGCACGAGGATTGCTGGTAGCAACGGTATACTGGTGTTCCCGTTCTGTTTACCCCAGTCTAGTTTGGTTGTTCCCAATGGTTTCCTAACTGGGCTTTGCTGCTGGTGCCTTCTGCTGCCTTCGCTGATCTTCAGCCGCCTCGGTGGGATGCCCAGAAGCAGTCACCAGCCTGGGCTCTGTCCCGCATCTTCCTGTAAATATTGGCAAATTGGGCAATAGTATCGCAGCTGATGTATTTTATTCAGGAGCCCTTTAATGTTTAAAGCGGGCAAAGGCATTGCATCCTGTAAAGGTGACTGCTCTGGGCCTGTGCTCTGTGTCGGGATGGTAAATCCTGCCTGCGTTTGTGTGTCTGTCCGCACCAGCGGTGGC
>NW_010147363.1:0-1324 GCF_000699245.1 Pterocles gutturalis | reverse complement strand
CTGCACACCGCGATACGTCCCGCAGGCGGGTGTGCTCGGACCCTGCTGCCGTGTAACGAGGATTTCAGCATCCGGCGAAAGGGGGTGGAAATGGAGATAGGACTCGGCCAGGCTGGGAGCACAGGGGGGGATCTGCAAAGACAGGAGGAGGGACTGGCCAGGAGGAGCTGCTGCCGGCGGAGGAGATGGTCTGTGGATGCAAACCGGTCTGTGATGGGGACAGAGCGCTGAGGTGCCACCGTGTCCTGCTGCTGAACAGCCCCGGGGAAACAGAGCAAACACTGTCCTCCGGTTTGCAGAGCAATGGGCTCTCTGCAGCTGGTGTCCCCAGGTCTGGCTGTGGTGGGGCTCTGAGGGGCTGCCAGCAGCGGGGAGGACGGCTGCGGTGGGGGGCGAGCCCCCAGCCTGCGCAGAGGGGTGACCTCGGGACAAGGACACGTCTCAGGAAGTTGCCTTACCCCTGGGGAATCCTTATCCCCATGGCTCCTCTGAGGTCTGGGCAGTACTCAGGTGGTGCTGAGAGAGCTCTGAGGCTGCACATGGGGTTATTTCTTGTATTTTTAGTGTATGGTAGAAATAATAGAGGGACAGAGAGACACTTTGCTAATCCAGCCAGTTCTGGGGGTTATTCTAGTAATGCCCGAGGGGCAGGAGCTGGCTGGACAAGGCTGTGGGAAAGCTGCTCTCAGCCTCAAATAATGATCATTTACAAATCAGCTCTGTGCCATGTTCCTTAGTGGTAGCTAGAGTGTCCCTTCAGTTTTGGAGGGGAATGGGTATTTTTTATTATCCCAAAATCTACTTTTAAAAAAATGTGCCCTTTTTGCTGAAGGAAATCTGTCTACCTGGAACTGTTTCCACAGGCACAAGGAGTGACCAGAATTGTACAGCTGAGCTTGTGCCATACCTTGTTCCTCCAGCAAATCCGCCAGCCTTGTGGGTCTCTCTGCCTCCACAAACCATCCGTATCGTGTTGCAGACAGCAGCCGGAAACTAAATGGAAAAAGTGCACTAGCAGCAAGAGAAACACTCGCATTTATTCAAAGGTTTGGTAGGACACCTGCAAAAAATACGCTCTGCTTCTCCCTTAGTCGAAATGGAATCCTTGCTGCTTTATGTGCGTGTTAGGGCAGCTCCCAGCAACGCTGGTTCTGCTCTGAAGAAAGGAAGAGACTAAAGAGAGTGTTTCTTCACTGCAAGAGTGCTCAGGCATTGGAACAGGCTGCCCAGGGCAGTGGTGGAGTCACCATCCCTGGGGGGGTTCTGGAAACGTATCAATGTGGTGCTGCGGGACGTGGGTCAGTGGGTTGGGTGGTGCCGGGTT
>NW_010147362.1:0-671 GCF_000699245.1 Pterocles gutturalis | reverse complement strand
AAGGGTGAGTGTCAGGAGGATGGAGCCAGGCTCTTCTCTGTGACATCTAGTGATAGGACAAGGGGCAATGGGTTCAAGCTGGAACATAGGAGGTTCCACTTGAATATGAGAAAAAACTTCTTCCTGGTGAGGGTAACAGAGCACTGGAACAGGCTGCCCAGAGAGGGTGTGGAGTCTCCTTCTTTGGAGACATTCAAAGCCCGCCTGGATGCGTTCCTGTGGGATCTGATCTGGGTGTCCTGCTCCGGCAGGGGGACTGGACTGGAGGAGTTTTCGAGGTCCCTTCCCATCTCAGGGATTCTGGGAAATGCCATGCAGCGCTGGGCAGTGCAGTGTGACAGTGCTGTGCAGTGCTGTGCAGTGCAGTATGATGTTGTGCAATCCTGTGCGGTGCTGTGCAGTATGATGCTGTGTGGTGCTGTATGATGCTGTGCAATGCCATGCAATCCTGTGCAGTGCTGTGCAGTGCTGAGCGGTGCTGTGCAGTGCAGTATGATGCTGTGTGGTGCTGTGCAATCCTGTGCGGTGCTGTGCAGTGCTGCACATTCAGGGCTTTCCTCTGGTGGGGGTGCATCCCCTTCCCCTCCAGGGAGCACCTTGTCCCTGCACGTCCCCTCATGTCCCCATGCTGTCCCCAGCTGTCTCCACACCCCCCTGACCCAGCCCCCCAT
>NW_010147361.1:0-8502 GCF_000699245.1 Pterocles gutturalis | reverse complement strand
TCATGACTGGAATGTGCCCTGTGGGGAATCAGCCCAAAATACAAGATGGCTGTATAATATGCTTTCCTTGTGGATTTCTCAATCTTTTAAGCATAAGCTTAACACTGTTACCAAAATCTGGACAGAAGCCTGCTAACTCACTGCAATATCTTATCCTTTCCCAGAAAAGAGTTTCTCACTGCAAGGGGAATTGTGCTTCTCAAAGGTGTGAGGTTCAGTGGAGCAGCTGCTACTTGGCAGGAAAACCATTTCTATCGGGTTAAAAAAGAAACACTAGGCATGATTACGAAGTATTATGTGAATCTACGTCATGCCAGAAGTAAGGCTGCCCATAATAATCTATTCTGTCTCCCTTTTTTCCTGTATCCATCAGTCTCTACTTGTCAGATATTTTTAATTAAGTTTGAAAGTGTTTGGGATTTATCTTTCTTCTGTGCTTGTTTATTAATCACCACAGCATTTTGTTCATCTGTTACAGGGGCTCTCAGGAACTGCAAAATCAATATTCTAATAGTTTAATGCAGTTACAAGATCTCCCCCTGCTCCTACACCCGCATGCAAAGGCACACACACAAACACATTTTTATGATCAGGCCCAGGAGACATTGTTTAATATCATAAAAGTAGCAGATAAAGAATTCTTACTGTTAGAAAACAAAGTTACAAACCAAATTCAAGAAAAGCATATGGTCTGGAAGCTAAACTGATGCTTGTTGTATCGTAGGAAGCAGTAAATTCCCACTGAAGCTCTTCCAGGAAGCAAAACGCCATGGTGGTTGGGTAACTGCTGGAACAGATTGCCATGCAGGCAAAATCCCCAGAAGAAAGGAAACTGAAATAGAAAAAAAAAAAAAGTAACATCAACATAAAAAGGTCATGCTGAACATGAGGAGTAAACTGTGCTTTCTGTCTGAATAAAATGTACAGACTGCACTGAAAGAGCAGACAGCAAAAAAATATAGTTTGCACTGCTGTAGTAGTCCTGCAGCCCCTGTAGATCTAAAACTCACTCTTAACTCGTTCAGTATGCCTTCGCGTGCTAAAGATAACAACACAGATTGTAATAAATTGTTACATCGGTAAAAACTGAGGACACTATTTTCCCAGGCTGGCTTTAAATCATATTAAAAAGAAAACAGATGGCCAGAAAACATCACAGGCAAGAAGTTTGAAAGAAAACACAGTGGCCTTCCACAAAAAAAAAAAAAAAAAAAAAAAAAAAAAAAAGTAAAACCAAGCAAGCTTGTTCACAGGAAGCAAACAAATGTAATCCTTGCTCCCCTTGGATATGACAACTTCCTATTAATAGCAAGAGATACTTGTTAATGTGCACAAACCAAGATATTCAAAGACAGTTATTGAGAAGTCATCTGCAACAAACAAAGATGAGTTTGTATCAGAAAGAGCACAATAAAAATTCTGCTCCAAAAGGGGTCCCTCTAACACTGAAGCAGTATTTACACACAAGTCTCCACCTCCAGATGGCCCAAAGCCTTCTAGAAAACTTAAGAGGGGATTCATCTGACCAAAATGTAGGCGTGCATTTAAGGATGAGAGAAATCACTTTCGTCAAGGCTTCATTAAGGAAGATGGGAGTCAGGGCACCTAGTTCAGATGTCAGCACTCAGAATGTAGATAAGCTAAACCTACACAATCCCCACCGTAACTACAGATTTGTAACTCTCTCCGAAAGACGACTGAGGAAATCTTCCCTTGCAGGTTTTATTTTATTTGTTAGCAATAATTCAGTATAAAACCAAAGTTATGAAGCTGAACAATTACTCTATTTTCTCTCTTTTCTACTACTTATACAATTCATCCCTCTCATACAGAAATACTTGTGCTTTTTGTGCTTTCTATTTTATCAGATTTTTATTTGTTGTACTCCATACTTGGGATTTATGGTTTTGATTAGCTCTGTGACAGCCTACTTACACTGCATAGATTCCTAAATTCCATTTGTCCCCAGCTCACAGCTGCGGATCAACACAACCCCTGTGTGGAACTACCTTTTCCAAGCTGTCAATAATTTACAGCGTTTTTGCACTCCTCTCATTTCAGAGCCAGATGCATAGCTACTAGAGAAGATTAAAAGTAGCGGAACATGTCAGCATTAAAGGGCACAACTTCGCTTTGAGAGAAAAGGAATTAAAATGCTAATCTCTGTTCTTTCAATTGATTCGCTGTAAGTTCATGTATCTTCTTTCTCCAAACACTTCCCCAAAATGGGATACTTAAGTTTTAGCTCAGGCTCACTTGAAGTTTTAGCATTAAACTAAAATTGATAGTAAATAAAAATTTTCATCCCTGAACAAAACCTTCTCCAATAAAAGCAAAGATTTATAATTTCTCTCTACTGGTTATTGTCAGTATGCTTCAGTATACTCAAGACATATCCATCAGCCAGAGATTCTAGAGACTTGAACCCTGCTGGTATGCAGAAAATGGGGTGGGCAGTACATAGGATGGAGTCGGGGCAGCTCTGCGCAAGCCCGAATCAGAACTGTAGGGGCCTGAGAAAAGGCATCAGCAAGACTTGACAGCCACTGAAGAAAAGAGTTTGGGGTTGAGACTAAACTTAGTAATTCCTAGGCACTAGGATGCCATCTTAGAAGGTATCTGTAGAAGTCCAAGATACTCAATTGCTAATAGTAACAAGTGCTGCCCATAGAACAGAAAGCATTTGCTACAAAAAATTAAAACTAAAATAAGGAAATCTTAACATATGTTTACTAAACTGAGCAGGAGCTGTGCGGTTGTGGTGCTGAGAAATGAGGTTTCAAAATACTGCTTGGAGGTTACCATCTAGACATGCATGGTGGGATTGGAAATCTGTTACCTAAAGTTCAACTAATCCCCAGGACAATCATTTCAAAAATTAAAGTCAAAAAACCAACCAAACAAAAGTAGGGACTTACTGTATGCTCAGGTCACGTCCTTTTGCTGTGCCTCGACTTGGATACCGCGCCAGAATTGAGGATAACGCCTTTAATCTCTTTCTGCATTCGAGAAAGTCCTGGTTGAAATGAAAATCTGTGGAGGCTGAGAGGGGAAGCCCATCCCTCACCCGCACCACACAAGCAAAGAAGATCATGGACATTCTCCACTGGAGTACTCATGAGGACAACCTGAAATATTCAGTTAGGTTAACGGCACATTAATGGGTGTGATATTAGTTCCTTACAGTCTAATATGCTAGCCAGAAATATGTCAAGGTAAGAGCTTATTCATCACTGCTGCTGAACAGTACCTCTTGTAACACCACTGTCATCGAGAGGCAATCAAACTGTCCCCAAAAGTCACGGCTATGTCCATTTTTTGCCTCTGAGATAAAAAAGTGAGGCAGGGGATTTGACAGGGGAATTATCTACCTGAAAAAAATCACTATTTACCCTCTTTCTGCTTTCCCTCACGCATCAGAAATGCTGAGTAAAGTTCTCAAAGGTATTTATGGAAACTGGCTGACTCCCACTGACACCCTGCATCTTCACTGGTGTAGCAAATAGTTGCATTAGTGTGGCAGTTGTCTGATTTCCTACTATAACACACAAATACAAAACTAAATTTTCGGCTACAGCCTGTCAGGTTCTTTTAACAGAATCAACTATGACTAAATACAGAATAAAAGTTGCCCTCTCTTGACTTCTTACACTTTGACATGTCACAATCTCTCATGAAATGTTACTGGGATTTACCTGGGACATTCAGAACACACAAGAGAGCTGTCCTTCAGACACGCCATGAGTATTCAGTGTGAGATGTTAGACTAACGCAGCAGCTCACATAATCTCTGAAAGATAATAATAATGAACATTTTAAAAAACTAACTAATGACCAGCATTATACATATAAATATACACATATTCACCACCTAAAATCTCCCCTGAAGTGGGTAAACATAACCTAGAAAGTACTTTGCTTAAAAGAAAACAAACAAATAATTTCTTTATCCAATATATCAATTCCTAGATGCAAAGACACTATGAAATAATACACAAAATGATGCCTCAATCCCTGTTTTTAAGTTAACCTAGCCTCCTGTAAAAGAGCAGCTCTAAATCAGCAGACTTCAAGTGATTATGACAAACAAGTCAGAAAAAAAAAAGAAAAAAAGGCATTTACTCTGCTTCAGGCAAACTACGTAAATGAAGCATTAAGAAAAAAAAAGAAAAATCACACAGTGAACTCAAACTTTTGACAGCTTTAAACAGCCCTATATCAGACAACTCATTGCAACGCTCAAAGCTGCTTTGAAACGTGTGTCATCATCAAGTGGTTTTCTTGTCTCAGAAGGTAAGAGAGCAAAGCCTCTTTTAATTCAGGCATTCATAAACTCTCCTGCCTGTAGAGCTGCTCTTAGTGTCTCTAATAAGGGTTGAGTTCTTACCACCAGCAGCACGAGGAGAGTCTCCTTTCTGCTCCACAGGCACCATTTCCACCTAACTTGCAGGAACTATCCCTGTCTCAAAGGTGGCTGCAATTTGCCAGACTGTTAAAGAAACTAACGATTGGCAGAGGAATTGACAGAAAGTATAATTGCACATAACTCGTTTCCTTAGAAATGGAAAGTAAAACTAGAGAAGATTACACAGTGTTATTTTGAACTTTTAAAACTGAGATTAAAGAAGAATTAGACGTTAATTTGATTTTCACTATCCCTCTCACAGTTCTTCTCCAGTAGTCATTTGAGTTATAAGAACAAAGCTCATCAACTTCATTTCAGCATGCAGCCAAAAGAATTTCAACAATCATCAAGATTATTACATGTCAACTCGAACCATCACATCAATCTGCAGTGTGTTGTGCGAGTAGCCATGAAAGAAACAGTGCAGAAAACTGCTTAAACTTTAACAGAAAAGTGAAATGAAAACAAAAAAAGAAAATTGCCAGCTCAGAAATATTAACTTGAATGCAGTCAACCTTTAAGTACAGTTGCTCAGAACAGCAGAGTTTTCTGGTCAATGGTTCGTAGCACTGATGAAATATAATTCCAAAATATTCCCCTTGACAAACACCACAAGGCAATACATTGAATTTACTTTTCAGAAACAGACAGAAGATGATTAGGAAAATGGAAAGGTACCAAAGACATTTTCCAAAATCTATCTAGGCAATTAAATTATTCAACTCACTGTTAAGGTTTAAATATATATATATATTCATCACTAGGGCTAACATCACCTATAGTTAAGCAACTGCACAGATAATGGTACACAGCTTCCCAAGACACACAAACCGTCATGCTTCAGGGCATAAGGATTTCAATATCTATCAGCCTCCCATCAGAGGGATTCTCTGTTCTCCTGTGAAAGACCCGGTATCAGTCACCGCCAGGCAGACTTCCAAATTAAACGCCAGATTTCACTGGAGAAAGGAGTCAATGCTCCTTTCTTGGAGAATACACCTGCTGTAACGTACTCTCAGACTATCACTGCTGTATGCATCCAAAAGGATGAATTAATTCTTTTTCTTTTTTTTTTAATATACCTGCCTGTGAACGTTCAGGCTTGCTGCCTAAGGAAACGAGGCTTGCACAATCAAACTGTAAGTGCAATAGGGTAGGTAGCTTACACGCCTTTTGGTTTTGTGAAAATAGGCAAACGTGCACAAAAGAAAGTGACTCAGATCTGAACAGGGAGCAGGTGAGCACAATCTCAGGGCAAAACAACTGGAAATGCGTTCACTGGTTCTATTTCTTACAGAGCTCCCATTTACACAGTCCAAAGGAAGGTTTGCATAGGTAATACCCCGCTCCCCAAAAAAGCAAAAACGTGTGAGATCTGAGAACCGCACCTGGAAAGACTTCCAAGGACTTAAAAAAAATATACAATTTTTTTTTTTAAATTAAGGGGCTTATTAGAAATGTAGCACAGGCTTAGCTGTAAGAGGCGAGAGCCAACATCACCTCGACAGAAGAGGGCAAAGCCTAAAAATAAATTCATGCAAACAGTTCACATGTCTTCTGCGTAACTCCTATCCCCAACCACCCACCAAACTCCTCCCACCCTCTCCTTTCCTTTGCCACATTCCCCTAGCCCACCTACTTTTTCCTTTTTCACAACCTCTTGTTACTTACACATCAGAAGGTGTTTTGTGCCCGTGGCAAACAGTTACTATGCCACTTCCCTCAAGAGTTTAATTACTTGCAAGCCAGTTTTGCCACGTCACCTGTGACTGCACACTGTCACAGCTTACTGGACTGATCAAGGTGTACACAGGACCAAGAGAATCCATGACCTTACCGTTTCAGACAGTTAAGACTGTTTTCCTCCTCCAGCCTCTCTCTATCTGCACATGATTAGAAGCCCGCAGTATCTGCAGCTGATTTTACGTGGCAGGCCTTTGAACTCAGGTCCCGAACTTTGACAATGTGCTTGTGTCTTTTGATTAAGCAGATATCAAATCTTGCTGTATTCAGAATTAAAAACATCATGTCAGCCTGGCTATTTTACTGGCACAAAGCAGACAAAGCCTTGAGATATATTTTAAGCTACTGCTTCAAAAAAAAAAAAAAGTTATCATTCACGACTGAAGCAAACAAGGCTTGTTTTTTTCATTATTTGAAGCACCTGTACATCGAACAACATTTCAGAAGAAAACTGCCTAGTGTAAGACTCACTGAAGCAGTACATATTCACCAGTTTTACAACAAACAAGACTCTTCAGGGTATTCCCAGAGTTGGCATCTGAGAAGCCATCTGAAATGCAGCTCCTCCAACCCCCACTTCCCCAAATAGCAGCCAACTCTCTCCAGTGACCACGTAGGGATCAAGACAGCCTTAATCAGACCTCTTACACTTCACTACACTGTTATGCAAGCTCCTTCATATAAGAAGATTAGACCCAATTGACAAGCACCACACCTCTCCAGATGGGAGACAAACTCCTCCTTTGTTGTCTGTACCTAGAAATCGATTGTTGCATTTAGAAAACAATCTGCTCAAAAAGTTATGAAAGCAAATGCAAGCCAGTACAAAGTTCATGGAGGAAATTATTTATCCTGTTCTTCAAGAAATTACTTTATCTAACCACCAAAATGGCATAACACTAACAGAGAATGTCTTGTTACCAGGATCTCTCTCCAGCATTCGTGTTCTCTCCCTGTTCAGAGTCACATTCCCCTTCTTTCTAGAGGTGGCACATGGGACAGTTTCAAATCCAACAACATCCAACTATTTTAGCAAGTTCTGATCTTCCTAGTGAATGTTACCATAGTCCAGGAGGCTCCTGAAGCAGTCTGTGAAGTTTTTTGGACACATAAGAGCTTGATACATGGTCGTACCTGTTGCACCTAATGCATCTTTCCTGAGGTGGGTAAGCTTCAGAGGAAGTCACAGACAGACACAGGTGGGATGCCAGAACACAAAAGAGATTCAGGTAGACTCAGTGAAACACAAAACATTAAATAAAGCCGCAGCTCAAGTTCTGGTTTGTCTCAAGAAACAAGAAGAGAAAAGGAATTGACACATGGTTTATGGGGGAGAATTTCTACTTCTCTGCAGGATCACAAGGTGGATTTTATCCTCTGCTCACATACATAAAAAAGCAAATCTGAAACACCATTTAATTTCTCATCTTCTAAGGCTGCAGTAACAGTATCCGCTTCTTCCCAGCTGCTCCCTCAGTGCTCACAGCAGTGCTGAGCAAGCTACTGATACCATGGACCTACTGCACAAGAGCCACTCTCTAGATTAAGGAATTAATAAAAACAATCTGAAAGCATGATGCTATCTCAACTTTTAAAACAGGATGTGTGGATATCAAGAGCCTCCTACAAACCCTACAGGCTTTATTTTGATCCCCAAAGGGAAGCATGTAGGAAACATTTACCATCACAAATCTCCTGTCTACACATACTCCTCTGAATTACCACAAATAACGTACATCACACAAAACTCAGCCTCCAACATTCAGCTCCCCCATCAACCACGCTGCCTGCATGGACAGTCCTCCCAACCTTTGCCCAGACCACGCCATAACAACTCTGTAAGGCTCTGAAGCTCTCCTCCTACATTAATCTCTCAGAAACATAGGCCACCTTATCTGCTCCTGAATACGCACCCACCCCCACCAACGTGTACCCTGAGCCTCCTAAGAGCCCACCAGCTCACCTCCCTCCCTTCACCAGCCCATCCCATACCCATCCTGTTCCACTCACCATGTTACACCTACCTAAAGTCTACTCATCTCTCTTCTCTTTCACTTCAAGAGTCCCAAAACCCCCAAAAGCACTCCTTCCTCACACTCTTCAAGAACCTAGACACTGCGAAACCCATCCCCCTCACCAGAGCACTCTTCCATACTGATAATTCTCCCCATACACCCCTCAAACACCCAACCACCCCCAAATCTTACTCTCATTCCACAGGTCCTAAACCCTCACCTTACCTCAGCCCACCTCCAGCCCAGCCCAAGCCCTTCTCCAAGTCTCAAGTCCCCCTATACCCCTCAAACACCCCCAAGAACCCCCAAATCCTCCATCCCTCTGCCAGAATCCCGACC
>NW_010147360.1:28687-60064 GCF_000699245.1 Pterocles gutturalis | reverse complement strand
GATGTCTCTCTCTCTGAGATACTCAGAGAGGATGTTTCCTGGCTCCTTGAATGCAAAGTGGGCACACGCGACACAAAGTGACCTCCACATACCCCATTATAGATTTTCTTCTGAAGTGACCTATTGCTAAGAGAAGAACTGGTGCTCTAGCACCCGCTTTACAGGTAACCATTTGCACAACTGGGAGAAGGAACACTGAAGAAGCCATAGCCTGGTGGGACCGGACAGCTTGAAGCCACTTCATGTGATTGGGGCAGTGTGGAGAAGCTGGCAGGCATCAGCAACCAGCCTTTTGTTTTAAGCAGGACATTACAATCAACACAGCCTCAAATCCAGACTAACACCTACTGGTGTGCCTCTCAAGGCATCCTTCTGTGACACCATCTGTATTCTGGGCTCACCCCCCCTCCCTGACACTGCTGAAGAGGGAGGTGGCATCTGGGCTAAGACATCGCCACCGCCACCAGCTGCTTCCTGCCCCTGCCTCCCTGCAGCACCTCCGCAGCACGCAACTCTCCAGACTAAGATGAAAAGGTTTTAAGCAGGACTGTAAGCGTGAGGGGCTATGCAGCAAAGCACAGTGACGGCTTCTTTTGCTTGGAGACAGTGGCCTGAGATGGACTTTGTGTCGTTCCTCCCCGGCAGGCAGCTTGACCTCACTTGCTCCGTGCTCAGCAGCATCAAGTGCTCAGCCTTGCACCAGGCAGCCGCATCACATGCTGCTTAGCATCTCTTGAGAGCTTTTTACATCTCTTTTGAGCTGGTATTCTTGGCACTGGCTCTTAGAGCTATTTCTGCAATGATGTTATAAAACCTGGCGGTTCTAGTTTAGTCATCCCGGGAAGCCCCCGGGGAGAAGCGCACCCCAGCGCAGAGGGTCAGCACGCCGAATTGCACCGCTTTAGTCACGCTGGAGCCTTGGGCTGCTTGTCAGCGAGCAACCAAAAAAATCCTGTCTCTGAAGCCTGGCTCCTTTGCTCTTTAGGTTGGGTTTGGGACAGACAGGATTTAGGCTGCTGTCTTGCAGCTTTCCCCAGGGATGGGGAAAACACACTATCGATCCTGTTATCTCACAGCTGGTATCAGCACTACATTATTTTCTAACATCAAGTCATTTTAAGTCTCCGCAATGACACAAACACATTGATTAAAAATTAAAACCAACGACAGCTCTCCCACAAACAGTACTTACTGTACCATACTTATTGTATCCTGGGAGGGAAATGAGAAAACAGCAGAAGACAGAATAATTTATAGTGATAAAATGGGTTACATTTTCATAAAAATTTTATTTTACTTTTTTTTTTAAATAATTCAATGCACTGGCAGTATAATTAATCCCTCTATGAGAGACAGAAATGTACCAGTTCAACCAATATTATTTATACAGAGACATTGTGTTTAAAAACAACAAAAGTACATTTAAAATGTTTGTACATAAAGTATTACTGTTATTTCTTTTTTTTTTTTTTCTGAAGAAGGAACAAATGTAAACAAAATGCATAATTGTGCAACACGTTGGAAATACAAAGCAAAACAGGCAAGATACAATTTTATACATATAAAGCAAAAGAAATCAAACTTTTATAACTATACAACATTTCAGTAATTGCTTGACATTTTAACAGTTACCTTGGTCTGTACAAAACATCTTAACTTATACTTAAAACTTTACAAGAATAACATGCTTGTTCAGAACAAAGACACCTTGTGGAATTGCAATGATTACTGATATATTTGCTTTGCACACATGAGAAAAAAAAAAAAGGCTACTTCAATAGTAAATAAAAAGTAAGAATGTAAGGTAAAGGGCCATTTAGTAAACTGTAATCTAATTCCAATAGGTAATTAAGTTGCACTGCAATGCAGAAATTAAATCTGAGTTTTGCTGGAAGTCCATAAGGTCATAATGTTGCTCTACTTCCAGGAACCAGAAGAAAGCATATATAAATTTTCCTGATATTTTGGTTAATTTTACATGCACACGTGCACACACACACAACTGAAAAAAAAAACAAAAACAAAAACAAGGAAAAATAGTATTGGCCACAACAGCCAGAAACGGTGGGCAAGAGAACACACGTACTAGACTACCCCCAGCATGGCTAGGTAGGTTAAAAAACCAAGACTAGAAAGAGCAAACATCCACTGAGTTTGCCAGGATTACTTTTCCTGAACCTTAGCTGTATTTTGCTTTTTTTTTCTTTTAGAAGACAGGAAGCAACTTGAATTGCATGGAGGCATTTTTAAAAAAACTGGGAGTACTAGAGCTAAAGACAAAACACAAACCAAAGGAGAGCTCAAAACCAAAGCAAAAATAACCAGATCTTTTGACTTGTTTTTTGTATTCTGTGATATATCCTAGTCCTTTTAAATGTGGGTTTTAAAAAACCAGCATTTAGGATTCAGCAGAAGATATGCAATCCAGAGATGTCAAAAATACAGACAGGAATAAATGATAGAGTATTTTATGGAATTACAAGGTCTGTCAGCTTGGATAAAATGTACATAATTTTTAAGTGTCCTCAAATGATACACGTGGCTAAAATTAAACTCCCGATTGCATCAAAGTAACCGATTTGGTGCCTGATTCCGCAATCTTTGTGCCGAGCGCTAATTTACAGTCACTCCTGTGGCCTTCAGCGGAGCAACCTGCCGATTTGGATGCTCAGGGGAAGAACGGCAGAATTGGGTCTAGATAAATATTTGCCATGACTTTCAAATGTACAAAACCATTTGGCTTAGAAAAACCACTTCAGCCTGCTGCAACGTCTCTGAACTAAAGTAACAGGTTCCATCTCTAGACCAAGAGCATTTATGACTCGTTTGAATTTATTTGCCATTTTTCTATTCAAGTTAATGCTGATGCCAGTAAATATTGAAGCTCAGAGGTAATGAAATTGCAACATGCCTTTTAGTTAAAACCAAGAACATACGCAAGGCTAGATGGCGGGCAGAAATTACCCTCCAATTCTTTTAGCGGGGATTATCTGCTGCTGAATCAGAATAGTTCAATATATACTCAGCTTCAGTATGTATTTATAAAGCTGCACCAGGGCATACAGCACAGTATGAAAAGGGAGAGGACTAGTTTTTCACCCGGTGTAAATCAACACTGACAACCACGGAGCTACTTAGAGGCACATCAGCTGAAACTTTGGCCCACAGTCATCAGAAATGTGTAACCATCATTCACTCCATATGTAAAAATTTCAGCGGTGGAAGTGCAGAGTGAAAGTGTAATCGACATCAGATAAAAAGCTGCTCTGTTAGCCTAGTTTCCGATAACATTTTTCCAGACTGTGTGGTCTAAAGCAGTTTTACGATGTGCTCTACACTGCATAGCTTTGCAAAGTACAATATTTCCTTACAGGCAAGGATTATGGTATGTTAATCATTTCATTGGCATGATCAGTAAAAACAGCACGACGATAAAAGCTTTGGGAGTTTATCTGCATAGAGATATATTGGCAAAAAATAGTCTAGGGTCAAAGGGTTTGCTCCTCGATGTGTGCATATTGGATTAACTCCACAGAGATTGGTACTCCTATACCAGTTTACACCAGTTGAGAAACTTGTACTCTACCCCTGTCAGAAACAAAGCATGTGTGCTGTTATCCACTATTCAGTTCATTCATAAATTCAAGGGCAAATGCCTCCTGCCAATGCACCAAAGCTTCTTCAAGTCTGTCGCTCCCCATTATTTGTCACTGAAGTCAATGGCGGTTTCCCTGAGCAAGGGCTGAGTCAACGTACGGTCTGGTTGAAGGTCAAGTCTGCCTGCAGTTATTCCAGCACTAGTCTGGAGGCCCTGAACTGATTTCAGTGGGGTGGGTGCTCAGCCAGGACACAAACAGGTGTAATTCCATTGAATTCATTGGGATAATGCGACTGAAGTTCTGGTCCAATAAACTTAACTCCGGTAATGCTATGCCAGTTTTGTTAGCCAGCTTCTCCTTTGATGAACAGTGCTCGGCAAGCTCCATAAGACTTGCATGACTGCCATATGACAGCAGAATTTGGTCCCACAAATTTTGCAAGCTGAGCCAAGTTGCTTTACATTTGCTTAGCTCAAAGTTTGGTCCACTGTAGCTACTGTTGTCCATTAAAAGAATGAAATTCCTTTCAGAATCTGACTTTCCTTCTAACTCAGAGAAGGAAGCAACTGAGTAGAAATTAGGGCCATCTCTACTTGATGGGTTTTCCAATGGAATTACAACAAGGTGATAGTCACACAGCTGTGAGTAAACTTATATTCAGCATAGAGAGCTTACAGAACTTGCATAGAGGGGAACTCAGTTAAAATCAAAGAAGAAACCAAGTTTCAAACAGCTGCATCACCCACACACATGGCTTTTACCACTGGCATCAGCGGGACTCAGCTAGAGTCCTGTAAGCACGGGTAGTCCTTTGGACACTACAATTTTGATTGCAATTCTGCATACAGTGAATATTGCCTTAGTTTTATGATGTTACTGCATGCACCGCTTCTGTCAGCCCATTTGGCGTTTCTGGATGCAGTGTAAGTAAAAGCGATTGCTCAAGCCAAGTCCCATCTGCAGCTGCAGAGGATCAAGACCTAAAAGCAACGCAGAGCCACAGCTCTTGCACCCAGGTGCTGGGGTCACTCGGTCCTGTTGGCCCAGCACTGGTCCCCACTATGTCTCCTGCACACCGGTACTGTGGCTGGGGCTATGTGGGGATTCGCACTGCTCAGGCCCGTAGTTGTCCAACGCCCCGAGCAGGCTGGAGGGCTCAGGGAGCTCTGTGCGGCTCCGCAGCCTGCAGTAGGCAAGGTCGGGTATTTTTTGCAGCCTCTCTCCACAGCTCTGAGTACACACATCACGACTCCAACTGGCCGCTGCATCCCTGGGCTTGGTCCTTGCTGGAGTTGTAAGGGAAAAGTGGTTTAACTCTATGGTGACTTCAGGGCAGTGATAAGCATTAACTCTTTGTGATATGTGGTGGCATCCCGAGGTGGATTAAGGAATTGGATGGGATGGTGCCATACTTGGATTTGGCAGGATACCATGGTATAGGTGACATTTTGCAGGATGTATCCACAGTAATGAATCCCCTTTCCCAAGAACACACACAGGTTACATTCACAATGCCAGACCACACCAACTTGTCCCAGGTTCTTTAAACCACTCTCCACATCTTTACCATTGCCTAATACGATTACAGTGTCAATGAGCTGCCTGAGCTGTTGCTACGCACCCTGTGATTCTGGGCACAGTTCATCTTTGTAGCATTTCTGTTGAAGTGCCTCCTGATGTGGCCAGGTTTGATCCTCATTTGACACCGGCTTTATACAGTAACCCATCTGCACCTTAACTTGCTCTCACTGCTGTCTGCAGAGCCACAGGATGCCCCTGGCTGTACTCTAGATCTGAACTCAATCTCTTCTGACTTCAACAGTTACCACCACGGGTTTAAACTGGCATGAGATGATCAGAATCACTGATCTTGGAAGACAAATAGACAAAACATCTTGGAAACAGAATGGCTAAAGGAAAGCTACCAAATCCATCAGAAAGGCGGGTCTGACAAGAATACCGTAGAGAAGATGGCTTCTCTGCAAGTCAGGCAGGAACATTCTGCATTCTGTAGCAGGGAGGTTTCAATAATGAAGGAGAACCTAACTGAGCTTTTAGCCTATACATATAGGCTACAAAATATCAAGTGATACATCTAAAATATGTCACTATATCTAGTGTGACATATATATACGTATATCATTGGACAATGCAGAATTCCTATATGCACTGCTGTGTATAGTGGTCTAGTTATATCATGGAAGTCCAGGAGAAGTATTAGAAATAGAGGAATTGAGCCCTCCTGACATTGACAAGACTCGGTTTATTTGTATTTATAAAATAGTATGTAAAGTAAAGCTGGAAGTGTCCTAAGGACAGTGGGCTGGTTTCTCATCTTCGGCCCCTTTGCCTCAACCCCTGTTCACCCCGGTGAGGTTGGGGAGATGCTGCGAGAGGCAAAGGCCCTTTGCAACAACACCGGGGCCTGTGGGCCTGCCCATGTACAGGTCACCTAGTTCAAAATGACAGATTAATTTTCTTTGGTGCCTTGTGAAACATTTTGCCTTTCTTAAAATTTCAAGACACTGGTCTATTGCATATGAGTTAACCTTCTGAAAAACAACACCTTGACAGCACATCCAGGCTTGACACTGACTTCAGGGACCACAGGACCAAGATGACAGAGTTGTTGCTACTTTCTGTCACACCTTCATTGCCTGCAAGGAGACAGTAGATGGAAACAGAACTATACGCAAACTAGAGAGGAACAGTTTAGTAATTCCGCTACCACTCAGTAGTGGTAAGAGTGTTTTCTCTCTATGGCTGTTGCATCTCTTTTCCTGGACTATGAAGTAATGAGCAAGGATTTTCAGTTGCAAATGCACATCCAAATCGATACATATGTGTACACACACATACATGCACATGTGCTTGCTTCAATGTTGTGTGTAGTGGAGTTTCTCCTAAACTCAAAGTAAATAAATGTATCAATACCTAAGTCAGAACTCCTACTAGTCCCATTTCTGCTATCTTTTAAGTTTTGCTCACAAAACTAATCATTGGATTTAGACAGCATTAAATGCTGATAAAAATACAGTGACAACATTTCTTCCAAAGTACCTAAAAACTTGTCAGTGAATCTAAACTGTCATAATGGAAGAGCATAAGAAAATCTGTGAAATTACAAAAGCATAGAAATTAAGGTCCAGATTCAATTTCTCAAATTTTGCTTCTTTAGGAGGAATGAAGATCTTGATCTTCACTCTTAAAAAAACCCCGCACTGATATCAACAGACCTCTCTCTGTCTTTCAAAGGAGGTCATTTATAAATAAGACAATATATTCACAGAGAGACTATTTAAATGATTAGAAGTCCAAAGACCATGTAAGAAAAAGTGAAAATAAGCTATAAGAAGCAAGCTGTGAAAGTTGCCACAAACACCACCACCAAAAAGGCTGTAAGCTAAACCAGAATGACTGAAAATATAAAGATAAGACAAAATAAAATAAAACAAAAAAAAACTAAGTAAAATAAAATAAAACTAAGCAAAATAAAATAAAATAAAAAATTTTTAAAAAGCACAAATACTGGGCCAAACCCGGCTATCCAAACGCAATGTGGACCATTTACACTGTTAGTTTGCTAAGTGTGGGAAGAGCAATTTGTCCTTTGAAAGGAGACAAAGGTGCATAGCTGTGACCAGTGACCAACGAGACACGGTCGAGGGGAACATGGCCCGTATGGAATACATCATCGCAGGCTTTCCCTTCCATCCCCTCTCTCGAGGACCCAACACATATCACATGGCTAGAGATACTCACTGCACTCACAGCAGGATATTCTGCCTGCACATTGTCAAATACTTCACTTAAGATCTGCTGCAGCTCTTGACATGGAGGTTAAGTGCTATGTAAATGCCTCGCTTGAGCACTTAGGACCTTGCTGCCCTTGGATCTCCTACCGATGGAGCTCCCAAACACTTGCGTTTAGCCCTTTACTGGCATGCTCCCTTCACTGCTGAACTATTGATATTGCTTCAAACCTCCTGAAGCATGGGACACAAATGACAGTCTTGTCAGCTCTGGCAATTTTTTAATGAAGCTTGGTGTCCTTCTTAAATCCCAGCTGTGGAAACCAAGAGATTACATCACTGTCCCAGTTTATCACTATTAAAAACAACCGTGTCATTTCTGGCCCTTGACATGCTTGAAAAATGCCTGAAAATGCATCATGAAATCAGTCTCAAAGCTCAGTATCCATAAGGCAATAAAAGAACCAAAAAAGTATTACTTTTTTTAAAAAACCCCATGATTTGAAGCCAATCTTGTAATTTTTGGTGCTCAGCTCATGACTTTGAATATCTGAAGTGGGCAGTGTTAAGAGCAGCCATAGCAAATACCAAAGCAAACACATTCTGCTTCCCCATGGATTGAAACAAACAATCTCATTTGATTAACTCTGCTGGAAGTAATATTTTAAGGGGTAAAATGATTCCGCAAAGATGACACGTTGGCATTTGAAATGAGATGAATATAGTGCCTGTAAAAGTGCAATAATCCTTAATAACTAACCCAAAAGAAGCATCATCCCCAGGGATAAGACGGTAATTCACTCTCCATATTTAATTTGTTTGTAAGCCGCTTTTGAAACAAGACTGCTAAACAGTAAGTTGGCTTGTGATCCTAGACTTGACGGCGGGACTTATTATAATCATGCCATTGATTCGGCACGCATTTCAAACTAAGTCACAGGATACAAAACCAGGTGGGCTAATTCCTTAAGCTGTTTAAGCAAAAGATTGTGAACATGGGGTAAATTTAGAGATAGGAGTCTGTTTACTGCAAGCAACGGGGGAAAGATAATATATTGTCTTCACCGAGTGACTGTTGCTAACTCTTTGAACAGTCTTGTGTCTGAAGCTTGTATTTCAAGACATGTCTATCCTTCATAAATGCATGGAAGTCTAAGATTTCAGTCTATATTAAAGGAACAAGTGACGACAATGCACTTAATTAGATGAAATAATTACTGAATATCATTAGTGAGATCTTGCAAAAAGAATGGAAAACTCTGGTTTATGACAAAACCACCCCAACACTACTTCATCTCAAGTACTCAGCCTGTTAAAAAAAACCCAAACTTCAAGTGTTTGTTTTCTTTTTTGTAAAAAAAAAAAACAAACCAAGAACCACGTTTCATCTATTTCTGAATAGTTCTTAAACTCCTGGGGTTTGATTCAGAAGCTACTGGGGCCAGAATCAACATGACAAATGCTGTCAGGTTCACGTTTCAGCCATGTTACCGAAACCCTCAGAGAACAGATAAGGGCATATCGACCACTTCAGAACAGGAATGTGCAGATAATATAGGATGTGCATGTTCTGCAAATGTCCTTTGCAGACAACCCTAAACTGGATGATTTCTCTAATGATGCACCTTGGCTACATTTACAATACAGTCTTGTGGAAGAAAATATTAGGAATTATTGATTTTTAAGAAAAGGTAGTACTACAGGGAGCTAATATATAACAGCTACAGTAATGTTTGTCTTAAATGTGCATTGGGCAGAGTCCTTAAACTGCTCTTATTGCAAATATCCAAGGCTTGCTCTAAAAATCATAACAGTCTGAACCTCCTAAATGCAAATTTGTCCTATTTATCTGGTCACAACCCAGTGAGTAGAATCCAATAACTCACCAGATTAAAGGATATACAGGATTACATAGCAGAAGGTAATTGCAATTAACTAATATCTGGATGGCCTTTAATACACATATTGTATTATTTCAATGAGATGAGACAGAATAATATTTACATTGCTATGAGCACTTTCTGTTTTTAGAAATGGAATTTACAGTTCAGTAAGGTATGCAGGCGTTCTATCAAGAATGAGATGAGACCATTTAAAGTCTTGTGAATTATTGATATAAACTCATTTTGTTTTGTTTCATGCACCAGCGCTTCTTGCAGTGGCACCAGAAGAGCAGTGCAGTTTATAACAAGTGGGAAAAAAGAAGTGGAAAGAGCAAATGTGAAATGGTGTGATTTATTCACAATTGCTTTGAAATTCTATCTGAAGTCTCATTATTATTCACACATTAGAGGAATGGTCCAAAACATGACAGCATGGGTAAACAGATGCAGAGCTTGGAAAATAGGTAATCTGACTGAACTATTCAAGGCCATTATTAAACAAATGTTATATTGCTTTTGGGTAAATCTGGTGATTTTATTTAATTTGACATTGTTTTCAAGATAGCAAGATAATACTGTTCGTTTCTATACTCAGAAATGAACAAAACAGGTGAAAATTGATGCCACATGGATTTATAATGTTTCAACAGTAGCTGGTTAGTTAAACTTCTAGAGAGTTTCATGAAGAATCTGCATACACTTATTAATGGACTTTACATACAATATCAATGCTTAGAGTGTAGCGGTCCTGTTAAAATCTGCTTTCATTGAGTCACTATGCAAGGAGAGATTGTTCTACAAAGAAAAAACCTGGATGAGTATTTGTTTGAGACTAAACAGTAAAACTGAAAGAAAATTCACAGATTTAGTATAGGAATGGTAGATAAGACTATGAAAGCTAATATTTTGAAATTGCCTAAAAACTGCAATAAATCTGCTGCCTACTGAACTTATTAAGTCGACAATAAACAGGAAGAATGGAATATCAAAACCTCATTGCATAGTGTGTCATCATTCTTTAATGAGGCATTCCTTCAACCTTTTACCTCTTCACACCTTTGGTGATCTTACATTTTGTACCTGTAAGATATTCAAAGTTCTCTTTTAGAGATTAAGTGTAGGAAAGATGAAATTTCAGGAATGTACTGTGTCAGGAAATGATGTCAGAATTAAGCGTCGAAAAGCTTGGTTCAGGTTCAGAAGATGATTTTGAATTAATAGCTATAACTTCCACTAATTTATTTCAGAAGGGACTTCTCATATATACCCTCAAATACTTAAGACGCTTTGTACTATTTCTCAGGAATCCATATCTTCTCAAAGTGCTTTTTCATTTTCACTTGAAGGCAGCATGGACTTAAAACAATACTGCAGGGAATGTACCGTTCCATAAAGCACATAAGGATGGAAGGATCCAGGAGACACAAGGCATAGAAAATTGTCGAAAATGATTAGATGGTACAACACATAATGCTCTTGAGTCATAAGTTCCATTTATGGTGACTTCTACTTCCAATAGATAGGATATTAAAAAAGGCAATAAAAATGAAGTTACATGAATAAACTTCCAGAAATGAGTGGAGTTCCACCAGTGATCGTCTCTGCGCTGGTAGAGGTAGAAGAATGGGGATGTTATGAACAGGGCAGCAGTCACTACAACAAATGAGCCTCAATGCGGAGCCAGTGGAGTCCTTGGCGAACGTAACGAACCAGATTGGTCATACTGCTGTGTTGTGTTAAGGGTCCCATCACTGAGTCCAGGTCTACAAAGAACTCTGCAACACACAAGAAACAGAAGTCATTGTTTCAGATAATGGTACAGAAATACATGTATTACTGTGATTTCCCACTCAGCATCAGCAGTGCAATTAATTAGTGCGTTCTCAAGACGTTCTGCACATGAGCACATGGTCAGTAGGAAAGAATTTAAGTAAAGGCAACAATATATTTAAACAGACCAAATTAGATTATCCATGGTGCAAGTCAACCACAACATGGTATGAGTCGTTGCCAACAGTCTTCCTTTAGTTCTGATGATCTGCACTTTCAGTTTTTTGAGCCTAGGTTTGCTGACTGCATGATTTAATTAGCTGCAATGAACTGTGGCACTTCCTCTTCCACGCTGTATCCTCTCCTGGGCATGCAGAGCTCATCTGGATCTTTGCAGAAGATGTGGCTTGCTCTTTTCCCCACTCTCCCATTTTTGTTAATGCCATTGCAGCAGTTTTGGCCCTCTGCTCGTCCTGATGCAGCTGCAGCCCCCAGAGGATGTGTGTGGAGGGTGGGAGGGGAGAAGGAAGAGGGGCGAGCAAATACAATGGGAAAATAGCATCTAGGAGATGGGAACGTATAACGAGAAAGAAAAGATGGGTAAGACCACCGGGATGTGGTGCTGGAAGGGTTAACAGGAGGTGACTAAACAGAGAGCCATAGTTAGGAAGCAACACACCAGTCTACTTTACGCCATGTGTTAGACACTCTCTGGGTGAAAGTCTAATCCTGTTAGGGCCAACAGACCTTTCCTAATTGCTTTCAATGGAGAACTGGATTGTGTCCTCTATTCTCCCACACTTGTCTTTTTGCTCACTGGGGCGCAGGCGTTCCCACATACACAACACTTACACTATATTTAGGCGAGTGGGAGCCTGCTCTCAGTTGAAAGCCCCTCAGAGCTCAGATAACAACCAACAATTACAATAACCGGTGGCTGAGCCCTCACATTCTCACCCTATCTAAAATCCAGCGCGTGGCACTCCGCCAGCTAACGCGGTATTGGCGGCAGTTCGGGAGAGCAGATGCCAGGTACAAAATCATTATCAGTACTTTCTTCAGCAAGTAAGTGCTGCTTTGAGGTCTTCCATCCAAGTATTGACAGCCTGACCCTGGTCAGCTCGGGAGCTACAGCAGTATCACAGCACAAAGCGATTTGGCTGGAGGCAAGCATAATGAGAGCTTAGGGCTATCACCAGTTGCATTAAGATGCTGCAGCCAGCAGTTACTTTTAATCTTCCTTCCTCTGTCTTTTATTCCCCTCCTCCAGTGTAAAATCAATACATTTAGAAGTGATATAATGCACTGTCTTGCTTGCATGCTAGAGATCTCATTCTGGGGTCAAATAAATAATAATTGCTTTAAACACTGAGAATTCACCTTAAAGCCTAATTTCAGTTTAACATTTCTTGAAAAAGCTGCAAGAACTGAAGCCACTTGTTAATTTAATATGTGAAAGAATGAGCCTTTATCACTACTGAGCTGATAGTTTTCTACTGTAGAGAAAAAGAACCACTCTCTTTAGAAGCTTAAAAAAATTATCGGATTTTGTAAAGTCAGCTGAGAGTTAGATGTTATAAATGGTGAACAACTCTCTAGGTGATCCAACACAAACCAGCCCATGGCTTGGTTTTGGGAAGTCTGAAGTTTAGCTACAGATGCAGAGTTTATGGCAAACTCCATGAACTCTCCCACACACTCTGAACTCTACTGACCAGGCGAAACTCAAACAGAGGTACATGGCAGTATGTTCCCGCTTTCCTTTTCAAACCAGATCATCTTGATGGGTCACAGTTCTGCTGTTCTCCCTCTTGCTATGCCTTTCTATTTTACTGGCACATCTTTTGTCAGGCTGACAAGAAAGGCTTCTGTCTCCTGCTCTGAGCCAGCTGGACATAAGTCAAGCCCAAACTGGGAGCGTTCAGGCTTGCTTAGAGGAGCACAAAACCCAAGCTGACAGCTGTGGACAAAGGAAGGCTGCACAGCTCTGACAACATGGAAGATATCTCTTGTGTCTGCATGGTCATGACCTAAGAAACATCTCTTAGGTGTTAGACAGCAGTAAGACCCAGATGTAAAGGCTATTAGACATGACAACGATGGGGCCACATTTTTTTACCCAACTCCATTAGCTCATCAGGGACATGTTCTTGGGCAAGACACCCCCTGTGATTCTGAAGACAACAGAAACAATGAGAAACAATCAATGAGAGCTGACCACAAAAAAAAAAAAAAAGTTACTGGATCTGTTCTTTTTCAGAAACAAAATTCATTTCTATCTTAAATGTGGGTTTCTTTGTGGGTTTGTGTTTGTTTGTTTGTTTTCTGAGATCATTCCTCTTTCAAAGGGAGAAAAAAATGTATTTTTTTTCTGGTGAACTGACCGCCCAAACCACTGAGAGAGAAGCCAAGAGATCTATCCTTTACCTGGAACTCAAGGCAGAGTCTGGGGATTGCATCTATCCTGTTTGCTGTCATGGGGCATTTTTGAACTCACAGTCCCCAGTTAGTGTACCAGAACCTGGGCACTGCAACAGCCAACCCAGCTGGCAAAGGTAGGTTAAAGACAGCGACAGGAAAGGGTAAGTCCTGTCCCAGCCAGCACGATATAGGTGTGTTGAATTATTTGAGAGGTGCAGATGACATCTACTGGAATAATTACAGCTAAGTTTCATGAAGCATTGCAACATTTCTCACATCAAAGCGTCTTAAATATATCCTTCTGGAAATGGAATCCATCATGTGATATGACAAAGACCTGCAGAGTACCACAGCAGCTCTTATACACTTTTTGTTACACCATGAATTTTTCAAATTGCAGTTTGTGTTTAAGCACGCAACTTTAAATCATGTGTTCAATTAGCAATGAGGTATTTTTCCAGACCAAATGTAAAGACAGACACGCTATAGCATGTATGAAACTCTGATCCCTCTCTCCAATGGTTTGTAATACTTTAATGAAATTTGAAGTAACACCAGCTTTCCATTCCCTGTATCATGGCTGCAGTTTGTGAAACAAGATATGAAAGAACAGGGCACAACCTTAGATGTCTCGCTCATGTGAGAAACCCTTATTCATGCATCCAGCCCCACTAAAGTCAAAGGGACTGCTCATCTGAATAAAGATTGTTCCTATATGGCTTTGCAGAATTGGGTTTATTTGATCGTAAATCAAAAAGAGAACAAAGAAGAGTGTAGGGGGGAAAATGCAGAAAGAGAGTCAGCAGGTTTTTTCTCATCCAGCTCTAGGACTGATAACAGCAGTGGCTGGGTACATTTTCTGTCTGCTGGCTGAATGCCTGAGCTATTTGATTCAATACCAAGTAGAACATTTAACAACTCCACAACACACAGGGCTAATTACAAGATTATCGTCATCTCTTTCTCCTATCAGAGCATCCCTCTGCATTCCCCCTGTAACATTCTACAGTACATTTGACAGCGAATCACTTTCACATTTTGTGAAAATGGATGCTGCTATGGAAAAAATCCAAAATGACTGCACTGCTACTAAATTAACCAACGTGAACAAAGACAAGAAGCAGTGGGGAGGACTGGACAGAACTTCTATTATTGTTCCTCATCCAGGGATAGATCATTATGACCCACCATTCAGACATAAAACTCTATAAATCTCAAGCTTAGTTTCTCTAAATCAGTGGAAATTTGCCACTGACATTAATGGGAGTAAGATCAAACTGCAGACAGTGAGCACATTTGTCAGGAAAAGTCAGCGATCGGAAATCTCAGTATAATTTAAGAGAATGAGCCAATTCATGACGAGAATATTTCCCAGTTAGGCTCTGCACCTCTAGTGTCAAAGAAAGCTTTGTTAATGATTTGTGTAAGCCCAAAGCTGGAATCTGAATAATTACATTATCATGGGGAAGTTCACAGCTGGCCAACAATAGGCCAGATCTGTCCTTTAGTTACATCTCAGCCACTCCTCTATACTCGACATAACCCAGTCACAAACTGCTTGCCAAAGCTCCCTTGAAACAACTGTGGTAAAGACATTTTGTTGTTAGGAATAAATAAGCAGATTTGCAATCCAGCCATAAGAGAGTCAAGGTCATGGCTTTCAGTGGACATCTCCTAATCGGACTCCCTGCATAAACATAAAATCTAATGTTTGCTTATTATCCTAGCTTGCATTTTAATAGTCTTATACCGGTTGACAGAGCAGTATGAAAATAACCTCGGTGCTCTATGAGAAGCTGAAACTGTGAACGAATTTGCAGACTCAAAAGCTCTCATCAGTTGGGGCTCATGTTTGCTAAATTATTTGCCAGCTGCTCTGATAACCCCATGTTCAGCATGTGTTAGACATCCCCGCTCTGTGCTTGACAAGAGAAGATACGCGTTGGCTACAGTGACCAGCAAGCAGATTTGGTCTGTTTGCTCAAGCTGTCACAGTTGTGCTCCTAGATGCGGTGGCTCTGGGTCCAATTCCCAACAACGCCTACAAGAACAGAAAGCAAGCTAAAGCCAAAAGGGATAAGGAAGAAGCTGAGTGGGGCACCTTTGTTCTCCTTAGTCAGCTTGTCAGCCATGTCCCAGTGCTCGTAGCTCCGCAGGACGTTGTTGGTGATGTTGACGTGGCTGGCGGCCATGTGGTGGATGCGCTGAGGGATGGTGATGGTCCCTGCCAAGGAGGAGCCGGTGCTGCCCGCGCTGCTTCCAGCAGAGCTGACGGGGGACGGGCTCAGGGACATTGGTGATGGTGTTTCTGTGCTCCTGTGAGAGGTAAAGGGAGAGTGAGTCCTTCTCATTGCTATCCTAAATGCACTTGAAAAATTAACTCTGCACCCCAGTCAGGGGAGAATGTGCAGTAGTATCTCCTGGTTTTATGAGAAAGGAGAGCTTATAAACCTGGAATGACTGAAAATAAAAAGGGATTTAATTCTCCCTACAAATGAACCTGCTATTTAAAAAAAAAATCTATCATAAAAATAGAGCAATCTTTCAGAGAAAGAAGTATCTCATGGCTGTAATGATTTTTCTACCTGCTGCCAGAAGCTGCAATGGCAGTTAGAAAACACTCAATGTGCAATATTGGCTTATTATCAAAGCATTTTGTGGAAACCACAATGACAGTTTGCTCCAAATACAGTCACCACAATAAGTAAAGTGCAAGTCTTAAAAGCACCCTGCAGAGCAGTATTAGGAGATGAGGGTACTGTAGGATTACGAGTATCTCTATAGGATTCTTTAAGACTGGCTACGGAGATTTGTTTCCAATTGCCTACAGTTCATCTGCACAGTTTTGTACAGAGCAGTGTTTTAAGTCACTCTACTTAGCGCAGCACTAATGTTCTAACATAGATTTTCCTTTAATTCTAACACCAGCAATTAGGCATCACCTGCTGGCTGCAGGCAGCGTGGAGGTCAGCACAGCCAGCTCATGTTTAGAGCAGTGCAGCGATGAACGCTCACATACAGCTATTCTCTGAAAATTTGTTTCAGTGAACAAGATTATGGGTTCCAAAAATCTCTTCTTCTGCCCCCATTTGGAACCACTTACCTAAACAAATGCATTCTCTTTGCTGGGGAAGACACTCGAAGCGCAGGGCTGAGATGCTCCTGGCGCTCTCTGCATGAAGCAAAGACACCAAAACTCTCCAGACGGGGATGTTCCAATCCCTCTCTTGACAGCTGGCCACTGATGCAACAGCATCAAGCTCACCCAGACTCATTACGGGCCTGATCCGAACCCTAGGACAGAAAGGCTCCTCTTCTTGGCTTTACAAACCACCGTCAATGGTCCTGAACACGAAGCCTGGGCACAGAGCAGCTGTGCAGATACCCTGCAGGTGCGGCAGGACTGACCGCCACCAGGCACAGCCTTGGGCTGAGAGGCATTTACTGCACCAGCTTTTGCTGCAGATTTGCCCACAGTGCCCTGCTATTACCTGTGCTCAACACCAGGCTCCTGCGATACATTATTTTTCCAGAAACCACGTTAATTCAGCAGCTAGCAGTTTTTTACACAGCTCATATGTTATAGTTTAACCATATCCTACGGCACAAACATTTCATTTTTAAGTCCGAAAACCTCCTGGTTACTTGACATGCCGCAGTGTCCTTAATGCACAGAAGAGCTGAACTATACTAGATTAGGTCTGGGAGCAGTTAAAAATCATAAGTAACTGAGGAGACCAGGAGTATTTTGTTAGACCCACTTACAACAAGCTGACGCACTTCTGCCAAATAAAGCACATTGTTCATTGGATTTACCCTGTTGTGCACAGCCATTATTACTGTGGCGAGTCTATTAAATCTCTCTATTTTGTGCTTTCTGTCGCTAGAGGTGGGAAACATTTCTGTAATGAAACCAGGGAAAATTTGTTTCATTGCCAGTCTGGAACTCAGGCCAATTTTGTAGAGGTTCACAACCCTTTCAAACAAAAGAGGCCAGAAATTCCGGTAAGCCAAGCTGAGATTTTTGATGGTTTGAGATCCCAAGCAGACTACATTTCATGGCAATGGGTAAGTTTTGCTTTGTTAAAAAAAAAGATTTAAGAATCCCCTGCTGTCTCCCCATTCTGAATCAGGCTGCTGACCCGTCTCCAGTTGTGCCATGCCCTGATGGTGTTTGGTCTCTCCTCTGTGCTGTGTGACTTCTCTTCCCATCTGGTACAAATTTGCAGGGGAATAGGAGGAAATTGTAGAGTGAGTAGGCCTGGGGAAGGCATGGTACATGCTGTCAGTGGCAGCACCGGGCCTGTGACAATCCCCACCCAAGATATACGGCAACTATGAGCCAGCTGGAGAGCTTCTGAGGCTAGAGACAGAGGGGACAGAATACCTGGACTGTGGTCTTTGTGTGTGGGGTCACAGGTGTCGTAATAACACCAATATAACAAGGCCTTGTCATATTCAGTTATTCATACATGTCAAGTGCTTACTTCCCTGAATAAAAGGCAGAGGTGTGCACTTCCAGAGCTTTACTCCTTATCTCCAAAGTTAGTGATAAGAGACCCATCAGCTGGGTGTCATGTCAGAAGTGATGCTGACCCCAGTGCTGGGTTTCTGCTGCCTACCTTGTGGCTGGACAAGAATTTTCTCCTCCAGGCAAAACTCACTGATTCTAAATCCTGGGCACCTAATCAGCTCCTTTCAATAGCAAGGGAGATGTCATCACCTGCAGAGCACACACTTCATATTATAGGACAGGAATAAAAGGATAACTTTGGCTCCATGTAATTTTTAGGTATAAGCCACTTCTTAAGGAACAAAAGAGATGTAATGCCCCAGTGGTCTATTTCAGCACTAAAACTTTATGTAAATCTTCTGGTATATTTTTACTGCAAGACAAGGTTTCACTGACATTTAAATGCCTTGAAAAACTGGCACATATTGAATAATTTAATTTAGTAGTTGCTTTTCCAATGATAAAATATCTTTTTGTTTTTTACTTAAAGAGATTTTGTATTTCATCAGTTTGATTTGTGTTATAATGTATACTTACATAACTACATACACATAGACATTCAAAATAATTTTGTGTGTTTGGTGTGTGTGTGTGTGTATATCCCAAAATATTTTGAATCATCTAAGACAATACTTTCCTTTAAGCAAAATGTTGGAATTTTTGTTTTTGCACAGATTCAGAACAAAGTCTGTTAGAAAACTTCAACTCTTTGTGTGCTAACCTTCAGTTCCTTCTACAGTTTTACTACTTTGTTTCTTTGGAGTGTCTAATAGTAATTTCTTCTTATGAACCACCAGAAAGGACCATTAACAATAATAATTTTCACCTAGAATTCGGTCTACTCAAATAAAGAGTGTCTGTGTGCATGGCCAGGAGAAAGGAGCAGGAGAAATGTGTAGCAGGTGGCAATAGACATTGCAAGATAAGGGCAAGGTTGCAGCAGCGACGCACCTTCATTGAACAGCAGATTGTAATGGCATTACCCTGATGCCATATCTGAGGCGAGGGTGTTTTAACATTAGTATGGAACCACTGATAATTGGTTGACTAAGTGCCTTCACATTTTCACCACTATTACGCCTCCAGTTTTATTAAACAGCACTTACCATATATCAATGAAATATTCATTGGTCTTTCATTACTGAACGAATCATTGAAAAATCATTGCAATGAAGGTTAACTTTACTTTGGCTTCCTGAAATGACATAGTACTTGCTAGCTAATTAACAGATATTTTTATGGCCTTCATTTGGCTTGAGAAGCAAACTGTCAAAGAATTCAGGGCAGACCCACCACAGCGGATTTTCGACTTAAGGAGGCTTTGCACAAAGAAGGTGTGTTCCAGCTCTTCCTTCCCACCCACTCTGGGTGGCTCACGTGGGTACCCGATTCAGTTCAGTGGGAGCCCCTCACCCCCACAAGCCCAAGGCAGCTGTAAGATCAATTCTGCAGTCCAGAAGAACATTTTCTACCTGCTACATATTCAAAACATACCTGGAGCTCCCAAACCACTGAGTCATGGCCTGTCCTTTGCCTTTAGAGGCACCAAAACACTTCCCCCCCTCTTGGAACCACTTGTTCCCAGACAGAAGTACTCAGCAGAAAATACTCACTTTCCGTTGCCGCCCCAAGGTGAGGGGGCCTGTGAGGCTTTTGAAGAGTTCTGTAAATACAAAACCAAAATGTAAATAGAGGCAATGCAAGTACATGAATATTGATGACACAAGGCTCAACTCTCCCCGTTTTCTTTGCAAGAGCTACAGTGCATGTAGCAGAACACCTCTGCACATCGGTCCCATAATGAAGTGGGTGGTGGATGATTGGTAGGTTCCAACCAGTAACTTGAAAGTCACTTGATGAAAGAGGGAATACAGTAAAGTTCCAGTAAAAGCAGAAGTCATTCACAAAGAAGTGGTTTAATTACCACTGAAACTTATTCTACAAAGTAAGTTCTTCAGAGTGCAAATTATTTCTTATCTTTAGGGGGACCTGCAATCTTTTAATAAGAAACAAAAATAATTTGGGTTGATACCTTAATGAAATTAATCCCTCCCAAGTTGCTAGGGAAAGTGGCTTGGGATTCAGATAGTAGTAGAAATAAAACTTCTAGTAGGGACCTGCTTGAATGCCTTTGTTTTTATGTGTTTTATTTGCACAAATTGACTTTCCTAACCTGTTTACTCATTCTGCCTTTCATGTCTGTGTAGTGCCTTGTACAACCCTGTACAAAAAGACTGCCCAGCAACAACGAAGCCCAGATTTTTCCAGTCTTGCTCAAACTGGGTGGTATCATACTTAGTTCCCATAAAAAGTCGTAGTATCAGGGCTGAAGCTATCTATGTGTACTTTCTGAAAACAATTACTCCGAGCTCCCTTGCAAAGAAGCCAGCACGCACAGTGAAAATTCAATCCAATTTTACAAGTTCTCTGCAAAGTATTACCATCATGATTACAAGATTCATCTGGTTACTGTAATCACTCCTTTGGATGTGAGGCACAGAGATTCTGCGGAGCACGGAGCAGCTCAGGGCATGGCCCAAGGTCACACAACTGACTCTGGGAGCAAAATCCTACCCTTCACTTCTAAAATACAGCTAAATGTGCCAAACAGTATTGACCAAAGCAGAAAACACTGCCCAAACCACAATACTGGCCTTGCCTGGATGTTCCTGTACAGCATGATGCTGTGTTTTATTAAAGATGCGAGCATGAAATGGAGTGTTTTGCAGTACAGAGTATATGTAGTGTGTATTTTTGCCACCCACTCATATGTAAGAAGGAGGAAGATCTTAAACTCCCCTGGAAAATCTTCAAGGGTGAAGAAGCAGCTTTGATGTTAGTTACTAGTGTCTGGGGATTGTTCCCAACAGTATCTGGAGACAAATACAAGTCCTGTCAGGATCAAGACTAGATCTCAATTGGAGGTAGTTATTTCAGAATGAAAATATTTGAAATATTTTTGTCAATGAGTATTGACAACACATTTTCAAAAACATAAAAATCTTCCTCAAACTGTTAGGTGAAATACATCAAAGGATGCTACTTTTGCTAATCTTAAAAAGTTTGATTTCAATTTTAAAAATGTATCATTTTAGTTATATTTTACTCCAAGTTGTTGCTAAATTTCAAAACTACTTTTATGATGAATTGTTATTTGCTGTTTTGAAATGTCAAAAATATCAATTTGAAACCTTTAATTGGAAATTAATCAGAACCAGTTCTGTCCACAAATGGTTTCAATTTGGACAAAGTGGTATTTCTGAGGAAAAATATGAAAAACAATTCTGCCAAAAAAAAAAAATCCTCTCCAGCTCTGCTGTAAACAGTAGGCTGCTTTTCACAGTTAAAATTGTGCAAAATTTTGAATAACAACTCTATTCAAACAATTTATTTCATTTGTATTACAGATTGTCACTGGTGAACACAGAGAATATTGTGTAACAATACAAAACCAATATGTAGTCAAAAGCTCCCATTCTTTTCTCTTCTCCTCCTATGCCTTTACTACAAAAAGATCCTGACAATACAATCTGTATACACTCAAAGACACTTCTAGCCAGTGGGTTACAGTGCCCACAGCATACACACAGCAACGCTAGCTGGAATACTCAGCTTCAACTGGATGCCTAAAACCGCCATTCCCCGATTTGTCTATTTTATTAAGTTTTAAATTTTTTTCTCTTATTTTCATTTGCATTAAAAGACATTTTCTCTGTGTGGATGGAGTAAAATGGTCTTATGCTACGAGTAGTAATGTGTTCTTCATTGCACCTATTTGCACAGCTAGAGAAAGTAAAGTGGCTTTAAGGGAAGAGAGAATCTCCCCCAGCCCCCCCCCCCTTTTTTTTTTTTTTTTTTCTTTTTTTTAAAGAAATCATTACCTTCTGCAGAAAAAGTTTATCATCTGATTTGTCTAATAACCTTTTTTTTTAAGAGATAATCTACATTCATCTTGGATAAAATCTGAAGTGGATGGAATACATTTCATGAAAATGCTGAGGCTATAGATGTCTCCAGTTCAAACTTAATTTGTTGTGCAAATCCCTAACTGAAAGAAAGCTCCATGAGTAGAACTGAGGCACTCCAAATGACTTCAAGAGAGTCTCAATTTAAGCAGAAGATCAGGAGCAACATTACTGAAGTCACAGAGACACACACAGAGGACACCAGGGAAGTCATGGCTAAGTGGTGGTTGTGAGCATGATAGCACTGGAGTTTGACAGCAGAAGGACCATTTTATCACCATGTACATGAAAATATTAAAATTGTAGTGTTAAAAGTTTTACCGCTTTGCAGTACTAGTATGTCAAAGCCTGGAAAAAAATTCACAGAGGATGGAAAAAACAACAAAAAAAGACTGATGGGCTGACAAACCAGTATAATTACATAATTATAGAATAATGTGTAGTAATAAAGTGCAAGAATTAATGTATGCTTCAGACAGCATTAACCAGTAAAATATAAATATCAAAATCTTGACAGAGCTGAAGAAAGATTCTGTTTGTCTCTTAATTTAGGAATGATTTGTCATTCCTACCCTGGGTAAACAGCATTTGACAAGGTAAACGAAAACACCACCGAGTCATGACAATCAGCTGATCTCCACTCGATTCAAGGTAAAGGCAAACTTTCAAGACATAGATAAGGCAATTTGAAGCTCCACAGAAATAAAAGAAGAAATCTCTGAGCCTGCAATAAGCTTCAGCAAATTTCACTGAATTTAAAATGTAAATTTAACTAACTAAAGCCTAAATAATTGCTTTATTATGGTTCATTGGGGGTCAGTTCATAATCACTTGCACATGGAAATCTTGAAAGAATCAGTTTCCTTTACAGAAACTTGCATAAACATTACATGATGTTGAGAATAATGTTATTTCAGTAGAATTACTGAGTATGGTCCTTTGAATCAAGTGACTAATCCAAAAATCTCCTAAATCACTTCTGTCCCCACTCCCTGGCAGCCATCCTGCCTGCATTTCCCTGGGGAGAGGTTAAATGTGGGACTTTTAAGTCATGCAGTTATACTTGTGAGAGCTCTCATTGCTGGTATGAATTTCATTTCATATCAATAAATTAAACAGAATAAAGATTACCTTAAAATATTCCATCAGAGATCTGGAGTACTTCATAGCATGGTCCTTCTTTAGTTTAAACATTCTCAAGTAGAGAAGTGATAAGCATCGGTAGCTGTGGTAATTAGGAAAGGATTATGTTAATTCCATTGCTTAATGAAACCTATAAACTGTAGAAAAAAATAAATGCTGACCTATATTTTGGAGTTTCTGTTCTAAGGTTAGATTTTGAAACAAGCAAATGGAGAAAGAAAAAAAAAAAAAGTGGTCGAAAGCATTAAAATCCCATCTTGATAAGAGTATAAATTAGAAGAATAAATGTTTAGTCAGCTGCTGAAGAAATCCATTAGTTATCCTTTAATAGTTTAATGGAAAACAAGAATAATGATCTTCTGTAAGCCGCTTAAGTAATTCAGTACTTTTAAAGTCCTCCTTAAGACTTTAGCTGCTTCTCTCATTGTCGCAATGGGACTCACCATAAAACTGCTAATTTCTTGTCCCCTTCCGTGGCAGAAGAGCCTGTGAAATTCTTGAGTCTCATCGCATACCTTGTCAGAAAGGTGAGGAGAGAAGAAATTGAGAGTTAAGATATTTCCAGGAATACTAGTGACACTCTGAACACACAGCCACACATAGATATTCTCTGACTGCAATAGTTAATGTTCACATTGTCCTATAATGAGGACATCAACGTAAAATTCAACAGAAAGCACCACTTAAAATCTGGAGGACTAAAGTAAATCACCAACCCATTTTCTGGGCCAACATGGTGAACGATTCTTGGGCATATTAACGATATTATATCCAGCCCTCTGGGCTGAGGTCTGCAAACATTTGTGATGAGTTTTGGAGAGAAGCATAAGATCTTGGCCCTATATGTACTGAAGAGTAGAGTAATATATAACAAGGTTTTACATATAATACTTTGGGCTTGACTAATACTTTCAAAATCCTTCTCATAAATGCTTCTTCAAAGCTTTCAATATATTTTATATAGAAAATGGGTTTATATACAGGAAAGGTCATGTTCACAGCTTTTTAAGTTCTTGGGTCCATTAATTTATGAGTCTCGTGTACTTGGTCTTCCCTCTCTATTTAATTGCTGCTGTCCAGCATTTGGATGATCAAAGATTGAGTACTCCTACATCCTCTCTCTTTCTTTTCTTCCTTTAACTGAGCACACTCCATTCCTTGCATTTAGTCTCTCGAAAATCAATTCATCGCATAAAATCATTGTTCTGAGCCCTAATGCAATTTCACAGGTACTTGTGTTAGAATAAGTAATAGAGTTCAGCGTTGCGTAAGAAAGTTTTAAGGTATCCAGGCAGCCTTGATGAGTTCTCATTTACAAGGAGGTAATGGAGTGCAGGCAGACAGTGCTGCTCTCGCTCTGCCTTCCTCCCACCACCCCCATCACCAGCCCCCAGCTTGCAGCTGTAGCACACCACGCGATGTGCCTCCTCCGTGTCCTGTCTCACCTGCTCTTTGGTGGTGTTGTTCCAGTCATACTGAATGAGTCTGATCAAACACAAAGATACATGTCTCTGGGATTTTCAGTGTTAATGTTAGGGATTTTAGCATCACCATTAACTTAAAACACCTTTGACAGTCAGATCTGATATTCCCAATCTCTTTGATGCTCCACTTGCTTTCACAAATAGGTTGTCTCAGGGCAGACACAGCTAGTGCAAAAGGGGAAAATGGTGCCTCTGATGAAGGGAGGAGTAAAAGTGAGAAAAATCTTTTATTTCTTATCTCATAGTACAAATCTATGTTAACACTAGGAGCCACATTGAGAAAGTGTGTGGGCACAGCTGCGTGCTTGGTTTGTACATTCAGCACCCAGTGTAGCCCACAAGAATTGTGTATTTGTCCACGGAGTTACTGAACCTGTACCAACCAGCCTGCTGGTCACCTGGGCAATCACCCTTTTTTCCATGTCTGGCCAGTGACAGACTGAATGGGCAAATCAGTCTCCCACTGGCTGCCTACAAGATGCTGCAAACAAGAGTTGGTAAATTAAGCTCTACCTTTGATGGTAGCTGGTGGAATTAATCTCACCTGATTTAGCTATTTAGAAATTAGAGATCTACTATAACAAAGTCCTCCAGATTCTTCCACAGCCAAAAGCAGTTCAAAGAGCAATCCAAAAGCAGCTCAGGTTCTGCTTCCATGCCAAGGTCTATCATGTAGCCTTCTTTAAAGACTATTTCTTTAAATGCAATTTATCCTGCCATACAACTGTAGTTGTGTAGTTCAGGACACGAAGCACTGAACACTGTCAGGGTGCAGGAAGAGTTTCAGCACAGTGGAGCAGAGGTAGGTGGCTCCTTTCCTTAAGTCCTCTGCTCTCTAAGGTTTAACTTGGATTGCAAGTATTGAGTGAACATCATTTTTTGTTGAGTAATCTCTTTCGATTTTCTTCTCTTTATGAAGTGTAAAATGTAAAAACATGACTTTAAATATTTAACAGGCATATTATTTACCTGAGAGATCTGCTCAAGATTTGATACATTTTATTATGTAAATACCTATTTATTCAAAATGTAACACATGCATTATCTTTGGCAGTCCCTAATAGCTAATCTGGCATGTTAAAATCCTGCTTGTTAAAAAACCACTTTGTCATATTAAAACCCAAACATTTAGGGCCTGATTTGCTTCCTTTTCTTTCTCTTGTGTAAACTGCCAGTAATTACACTGGGGAGAGCAAAGGTGCATCACAGTAAAGAGGAAAAAACGTGTTGTCCTGCTTGATTTCACTTTCATAATTTCTGCAAGCAAAGCAAACAAGCCCTGAGTTACTCAGGAGACCATTATTTTTATGGAGCCAACACTATGGAACAGCTATAGGTAACAGTAGCAGATTCTAAAATAATAATTCAGACATTTTATTAGTAAGTAAAGCCTCTCTCATCCATATTCTAGCCTATGAGTCTACAAAACTATATTAAAACTGATTCAGCTGGTTCACATTCCTTTAACATTAAAAAATATACTTTTTAATACAATACATGGAAAGCTTCCTCTCTGGCTATGATCTAAGTTTCAGGCTTTTTTTTTTTTTTTAACAGCCAAGTTATAAACCTCTAAAAACAAGGTTTGTAATAGAAATCCTGATAGACTCACTTTAATGTTTTGAATTATAAAACTACACCTTTTAAAAGACAAGTGTCATTGCCAAACAGTGAAATTACTATACTTTACTTCCACCCACTACATTTCAATTTTAATTTTATGAATATTGCAAATTATAACACTCACATTATAACCTCTAAAGGGGATAATTTATAAAAGCAGTGTCCATCAATTATAAATTTTCCATGACATTAATAAAATGGCAAGAACTAATTATGATGACTTCTGAGATGAAGATGACTTGGACAAATCATTAATACGTTGAAATGGTATTTTTTAAAACATAGCAGGTTCTAATTATGACTGAAATGAGATTATGAAAATGATCACAGAAAGGACATTAACCTGATGAGTTCCACAGTCTCTGAGTACATGGTGTATGGAGATTTAGCTTCTAATGGATCTCGCTCCATAGCGTTCCCGCACTCGATGAAGGAGAGGGCAGCATCAGCATAATTCACCGCTTTGCCAAACTTCTCCAGCTGAAATGGGAACGACACCATCAAGAAAATCCTTCAGATTTAATTTCTAGGTAGACAGATCATAATACAAAGCAACACTAGCATTAGGATGGAAGCAAAGCGATGCTGGTAGTAAAGAATGAATCCACAGAGTATCTAAGGCAGGGTCTATGTTTTTACCAAATCTTTTCAGGTAGTGTAAGGCCAGATGCTCCACAGAGGAAAGTCAACACATGTCCTTTGACATGCATTGACTTACTCAGGCAACGAGGGACACTAAGCGTGTTTGAACAAATCCATATTGCTCCTTGACATATGAACTAACTTTGAATGTCACTATGCAAGGGTTAAGTAACAACTCCATGCCATCTGTCAGAAACCACATTCTGTGTTAAGTGTTGACCAAAAAAAAAAACCCTCACCACTTATGTGATGACTGAAAGAGCATAAAAAAAAGGAGAAAATATAGCACTACTAAATATTTTATTTTACCAGGATTTTATTGCAAAAGGTTTTAGCCCTCATAATGGTTGTGATTAAACTGACTTAGACATAGTGATCTCTTTTTTGTGTGCGTAATGAATATTATATATGACATTTTTATAGTAAGTATTTATAATAGTATTTAACATTTTCAATTTTTGATAGCTGGATGTAAGAATTCCACTAATGCGGCATTTGATATAAGAGACCCAATATACTTTAAATAATTTAAAAATTTCTTTGTATGTCTCTATCAAAATATTTTTGATGCATCTGCATATGTTTTCCATTCACAAAATGGAAGCCTATCCTAGCAATATATTAAGCAGAACATTTAGTATCAGTCCAAGGTAACAGCATATTTGTCTTTGTGGCTACTTCTAAGCAATCTGTATTAGTGGTTCCCTCTGCACACCATTAACTTCAAGTTCTGCTCTTGTGCATTGATTATGTACAAAGCCTCTGTATAATTGATAGGTACTCAATGATCACAAAAGGGGAAACAATTCTAAACATTTTCTCGCTATTCCAATGGCCACTTCTCAGCATATTTTTCAAATTCCTTGCTTCAAGTCTTCCAAAGATGACTTTTTGTGGTATAAAAAAAGAAATCTGGCTGCAAGCAGACTGAAAACAGACACTCAGTTTGAGCCAGAAATGGGATCTGATCCTGCCCTTTGCTCCATACTGGTTCTAGTGGAGTAGGTGGAATTACTCCAGCTCATCACAGCTCAGCTGAGAACAGAGTGAGGTCTCAAGATCTCTTCCATATGGTACAGTCAGTTGCCACTGCAGCAGCCCGTGCAAACTAGTTGATTCCTTACTGCTGTCCCAGACGAAGTTTTCATGGGGTTGCTCCCATACGACGCAAAATGTCCTGCCTTTCACCAGGAATCTATTTTCTGTACAAGCTCAGGAACAGTGTTGCCGCAGATCTCATTAACATTTGCTGACACATTTTTAAGGTCATATGCACTATCTTTCTAGCCACTGCCACACATCTTTCAGTGCTGCGTGTGCTTTGTCATGTCAGCACCAAGTAACCAGAAGCAATTGTTTCCATAGGACAACTAACACTATGGGACTGCACAGCAAATGTGTTACACGGAGATAATTTGTGAGCAGCTGTATTGGGTGGGAAAAAAAAAAAAAAGTTGAGACCTAAATAGCAGAAAGAAAAAGCAGATACTTTATTCACGGGTATTTATATCTGCCAACAAGTTGTATCGTAGCGGATGGCCTCGCATTCCCACAGGAGCACTCGCGGTGTCAAACCGCATGCGACAGGCACAGCCCGCCTGCGGGCAGCAGCACAATGTGCCGTGCCTGCTCCTCTTAGTTCTGCTTGAGAAACACCCTCGATTCCGCCAGGCACAGTCAAAGGTAAGAGGATGGGAGACAGGTCAACACTTTCTGAGTGAATCAGGCTGCAGCGGGCAGGGGATTGACAGGGCACGGTGAGATCACCAGGGCCTGAGCCTGTAAATATTTGCTAGCGCGGAGCAGGCGTTCCTGTGCCAGAACCACGTGTGTTTTCTTTAAAGGTCAATCAGCTGTGGGAGGTGTTGTCAGTTGGCTTCTGCCAGCCTTCCCCACATGCAGATGCTGGGGCTCTGGCTGAACACGCTCTGTGGAGTGGGGCTGCAGGAATCGGTGCAGCCACTGCCTGTGAATGGGCAGGTTGAGAGGGACGGCCGCTAACTTACTGACAGTCATGGCAGGGTGCCAAGCACCTGAACCCACCTCCCACAGAAAACACCCTTGGTGACACTGTGCCCCAAGTCAAAGTGAGCCTGGAGAGCTGAAGCAGGCAGCTCGGTGTGTCAACTCTCCTTCAGCTCACCACCAGCAGAGGGAGAACGTTTATTTTTTTTTAAAGAACATAGCATGTGATTGTTTTGAGGGTTTTGGTTTTTGACAAACACTTATTTCCAAGCACAAAATCCCTGATGTCCAATAATATAACAAAAAGCAAAAAGCTCAAAATAATAAAGCCAGAAGTGAATAATCACCCAGTTCTTCTTCAGTTGTGATTTTGAGGGGCAAAGTGAATGATCACACTCAATTTTAGACATCTTAGTTTAATAAAATAGAGAAGTCAAGTTCCACTAATCCTGCTTGAATGAGCTGCTGTTCTGCACTCTATGCGTGCAGGAGCAAAGTCCCTACCAACAAAGCAAATGGCTATTAAAAGCACTTCAGTGCTAGCAATAGCTTGGACTGAACAAACTATGGTAGAGTATAATCTGTCAGATTAAGTAATTTTATCAAAATCAAAACACTTTGCAAGATTAAGTCAATTTTACTGGAATTTCATCTGGGTGAAATGAGAGAAAAAGCTTTCCCATCATTGCAAGATATTTTGGGAATCAGTGTGTTGCGTCTTTATTTACCAGCCTAAAAGCATGCAACAGAAATGAATGTACTATTTAAAAATCAATTGTTGCAAATTTTAAACAATTGAATTGGAAATATCAAACAGTTTTACCACATGATAATGAGGTGGAGGGTGATTTGCCTTTCTTAACTTTCTGTTATGGAATATTTCATCACTTTTGTTTTAGTCTCAAAGTGAACAGGAAAACAAATTTCAAATACACATCATCCTTCATGACATTATCTTATATCCTTCATAAACAGCATGACTGCTGCTCCTCCTCAGAAGATATACCAGCTATCATAAGGAGCTTCTTCTTTTGGGAATGAATTCTTAAAGGTTAGGAATAGTGCTCAGGATTTGACTTGTTGCAGACAGTGTGTTTATGGAGTACAATCTAAAGCATACTTCAGTCAATAGCAGGGTTCCTCTTGGTTTCTGAGGCTTTAGATGACATTCAGAATGCATATTTTTGTAACAACCAGCTCCATAGTGGAAAGAGACAAAAAAACCTGTGATAGCCTACCAATGCATCTGCTTTATGCTTCAGCTTCTTAGCCTCTTGCATGTAATAATCCGCATTGTGAAGCCTGAAGAGACAAAATTATTTCAAGTCTTAATTTTCATTTAGTTGGACAAACATTGTTTGAGAAAAATCGCTGACTGCTTCCAAGAACAATTTTGACATATACGCCCACTTATCTCTTTAAATCTTAACCTGATATTAATCTGAAACTGTACGCAAAGATAAGATGGGTGACCAGAATGTGAAATAACTCGCTGTAGGAACTGGCCACCAAAGGACCCACTAGTGTGTGCTGAACAGAGGAAGAGGAAAAGTAGTTTAAACTAATTAAGTATAAGAAGTTTCCATTAGAGGAGCTAAAATTAAAAAAATGAAGAATTACTGTGAACCAACATTCATGATCTGAAAACACTTATCAACAGAGTCTTCATTAATCAGTGACAGCGGTTCATGTGTAAAGACTGGAACTGTGTGTGCCTTTGTGCAGCACTATCCACACGGGTGCCCAATGCCAGCCTTATAATCAAAGACACTGTCTTTCACTGGGAGCTCTGCTTGCATGAAAATCCCAACTACATAACATGCAGCTAGCACAGAGATCCAAAAACACTTACACATCATCAAATGTTATTTTGGGTCTTCTGGGCTCAGAATTCCCGTTGGAAAGTGTTGGCATTGCAGACCAGATGTCTGTTTCTAGATGGCTGGTGTCAAGAAGAGTGTTGGCTGTTGGCGTATTGTGAGATTCTTCCTCCTAGAAAAAAAAGGGCTGTTATTAACTCTTCATAGTTTAAACACACACCTTCCAAAAATATAAGAGCTTACATCCACCACCTCTAAAAAACCCCAAACAAACAAAAGGTGAAGGCACACAGTAGCACTCATATATACCCGACTACATCCAGGTTACTTCACACAGCCACCCTTCTATCCATAAGCCTATTAGATTAATTAGGCGATATGACTCCACCTCTGACCCCTCACCTGACCTCAGTCACTCCTAGGTGAAGTCAGCCTGGACACCACAGTGTTCCTGACCAGAGACACTGGTTAAAGCAAGGGTGGGGAGGGGGATTCTAATGCAGAGGGGCTGGATGTAAAGTCAGCTTCATTCAAGGTGTGTCATGCAAATGTAACCGTTTTTCTCTGTACTATTATTAGCTAACTGTAAACTGTCTGAAAACTCTGCTTGGATTTCAGCAAGGAAAAGTGTCCTCACCCTTGCTACACAGCACAGAGAGAAGAATGGAAAGCAGAAGTCAGGAGTTGTGCCTTTGCATTGATTAAAACCAGAAACACAACAGAAGCACTGAAATCAGGCAACTGCAACTTGCAAGCTAGGTCCACAACCAGATAAACGAAATTACAGATGAACCAAT
>NW_010147360.1:0-28656 GCF_000699245.1 Pterocles gutturalis | reverse complement strand
AAGAAGTCTAACATATTTTAGAAGACAAATATTTAATGTATCAGGATAATAATAGATAAACCAAGGATAAATCTGACTAGAGACGCTGGGAGTGAGAGGAAGTGGCCCCGCTGTTTACATCGCATTGTTTATTTGCTGACATATGCAGTTCATTTTGGCATTGATTTCAGTTGAAGGCGTGTGTATTACTCTCGCAGCTTGAAGTGACACAATGATATCAGAAAGCAACAGGGATGAATGAATAAGGTGAAGTGATTTGTCACCTACGATCCAATGCAACCTGTGAGTTTTACTATTACAGTGCAGGGAAACGACCTCTCACAAAGCGGCGAACTGTGAAAAATAGGGCTATGCACATCCTTTTCTGTGGCAGAATTTTCTTCTTGTCTTTTAATTTTGACAGTGATACTAAGATACAGTTTGATAATAAATGATATTTTTGAAACTCTAGAGGGAGTTGGTTTTGGAGGGCCAAAAACGTGAAGTTTCCCTTTTTAACCTAAAAGAGGATGACAAACTGATGTGAAATTTTACTTTTTATTTAGTGAATTTGCTATGCAGCTTCTAGTTTTGGCTCTTTTTCACGTATTTGCAGTAAAAAATAATCTGAATCTGGTGAAAAGCAAGCAAGAAAGAGTCGTCTATATGAAAACCTTTGATGGGAAGATAGCCCTTACAGAATGATGGATACTTATTTACAAGGTATCCAAAAGTTTATATATGTAATTCATACAGATTAGGTGTAAATAAACCTTATTGCTGTAAGCTGGGAGCCTGCAAACCCAAGAGAAGATATTTCCATGTTGAGTGTGCGATGGACAGTTAGCTTTTTGTTAGACTTTTATTGTCTGCTTAGCTTAGGCCACAATATTAATTATAACTACAGTGCTTAATCCTGGCTGAGAATTTGGGGTAATTATTCAGGTGATGGATACCAAAATTCTTGAAGTTTTATTTTCAGATTGTGTGTGTCGTAGCTACAAAGTTAAGGGACTGATTGCAGCTAGGTGGTGGCTGCCGAGCCTCTTCCCTGTGTCTCAGGGACGGGGTGTTTCAGAGTCAACCACACACCAAGGGGATGCCTGATGCTGACCTGAAAACGGGACTTGCAGGAATTGCATATGCCAAGCTCTGCAAAGATACACTCCTCAATGCTCTTGAGTAGGGCTACATAAGCATTTAAAAATATATACTTGGAAAAAAAGCCAAACAGAACAAAGCTAAGTTAATTTTATTTTATCTTGTTCACTTCCAGCAACTGAGGTCGGTTACTTACACAGAGTCCTTTGGGGTTAGAAGAGGATTTATTTTCATTCTTTCTGTGTTTAGAAACAGAGGAGGAAGAGCTGCTGGTCTGAGAGGTGTTTGTGATGTTGGTCTCTTGGCTGAAGGAGCTGTTGTCACCGCTGTGCCGCCGGTGCACGGGCTCGTCCAAGAGGGGGGATAACGGAGGAGGGAACAGCTTCTCTTCTCTTTTCTTTGCCACCTTCTTCACTGAGCTACCGCTGCTCCTGGGACACAGAGAAGAACCAGTTGCACTTCAAGAACCTTGGTAAATCCTCCATAGCACAAAGCTCTAGATTTTATTTACTGAGAAGCCACCTTTACCCTCAAATATGTCCTGCAGTCCCCATGTCCTAGGAGCTAAGCCAAAAGGGGACAGGCAGTGAAAGCTACCTCTGCCTTCTCCATGGCTGCAGAAACCTCCTGCTTTAGAGGACAACTTACAGTGCATTAGTACAAATTGCACCCAATTTAAATGCTGATTTGAGTCAGTCTTCATTTGAGAGGTCACAGAGGTTCTGACTCAGCAAAGTGCTGCAAAGTTTTATGCAAGGGGTTAGTTCCTTTGACATCAAGTATGACTATTTATGTGTTTAACATTAAGCATCTTTTTAAGAGGTGGATTAGGGCCCACATAAGCAACCTTTGGAAAAAACATAATAGCCCATGGCATGTGAACAAAAACCAAAATTTATAACAACTACAAAATGATAACTGTAACAATAACAAGACAATAATTATTTGACCTCTAGAATAAAGCCAGTGTTCAACACTATATTAAAATGATACATTGTAGCTGGCAAAAGCCCTTGAGCAAATATTCGTTGATGAATTGAACGTGATTCAGAAAATGAATGTGGTTTTGACATGAAAGCTCAAGTAATATGATAATCTATTGTCTGTTTTATGTACAGAAATTGTTAGCTGGCTAGAAATGCCAGCTGTGATACACAGTAAAAACAAAAAACCTGCTAGACCATTTTCCCCTCAAATCCATCAAAAAAGAAAAAAACAAAACCCAACACCCCGCTGACTGTTTAACATGTTAATCTACTCATAGATTTTTATGTTAGGCACTGTCCTAGCTCAGTCAATGAAGATAACCTGAATTTTAATCTTTTGTTAGACACCTAATATTGCACTACACAATCATTTACTTTTCATGATTATTGACTAAAATTTCAATAACAAATTAAGTCAACAAGAATTTATGTTTTGTTCCCAGTCATTTTCAGTCAGTGTCAGGAATTATAGATCTACTTTGCCTTAGAGTAACTAGGAAAAGAGAAGGCAACCCGAGTTTCCTTACTCCCAGTTCTGGAGCTGACTCTCATTCCAGTCTGGCCCCTTTTGCAGTTTCACCAGCAGTATCGATATCTACACTTGCTTTGGTTGTTCCCCTACTTTGGACCTTTGGTGATACAAAAATGTTTTAGCCTACCAGTGAAATCACAAAGTGAAATCAAACTCCCTGTGTTTCAGGTTTTAAAGCTTTTCTACTCAAAACTATTTTAATTTGACTGAAGCAGAGTTAAAAATATCGTGTTTTAAACTCTCTGATATTAAACATATTCACACTGAAGAAATAAAATGAGCACAGAATTCATATTGCCTTACAGTAGGACTGTACGGATACTGTCCTGCTCAGAAAACACATGGGCCTGAAGAAGATCAAAGGAAAGCAACCAGGTTGGAAGAGGATGGCAGTTCTTCCAGGAGACTGATTTTATGCACATGTGGTTCTGCAGCGTGTCCTCCAAAAAGTTCTCACTCGAAGCCCCATCTGTTGGCTTTCTTAACCCCAAAGGGCATTTTGGAACTCAGACAAGTTACCATAGCTATAGCACAATCATACTCTGAACTTTTTCCAGAGGAAAGTTTTCCAGAGTAAGCACTACCCCAAGAACACGTGCACGTGTTACTGGGTTGTACAGAGGCAAAGTAGGCACAGGTAATGAAATACGCAGGAGCAGAATCCAAACCCTCCACCTCACAAACGCGTGTCCTACACAGGGAACCCTGAACACACATATACGGGTGGGAGCGCAGAGCGAAGCGGTTCTCTGTGCCTCTGTGCACAGACAGGTGTGGAGCTCTTTTTCTCCCTGGTGCAGCTTTGCAAAGGGAAGAGCAACAGAGTCTGGCAGATCTAGCTCAAAAGCGTCTGAAGAAAAACCAAATGTGAGCCAGTGGCCAAGTCCCCTTTAGGATCCAATCCTGCACCACTAGTGAGGTTCCTCAGCACATCTGTGGCTATTTCCAGGGTTAATGCAGGACTGTGGCACTTGCAGAGGCTACTACTGCATGGGGAAATTTAAGGCACATATAAAGCAATCAAAGCAATGTTCCTCAGCTGCTAGAGAGGTGGAGGGATTAAGAGAGTAGTACAAGAAAAAATGAAGAAGGCTGCAGGTACCATGGTTAAAACTTCACTACTTAAAACTTCAACAATTCACTTCATCTTTGAGCTCAAATATACAATGGGGGAAACCAAGACATAGGTGCAGCTACTCAGCTCTGGCACACAAATAATTCTGTGGGTGGGAAGCTTAACCACAAAGGAAAATGCATTTGAGGATTTTTTTTTCTATATAACTCAAATTAAAAAAACACAACAATACTTTACGGTTATAATTCTGTTGTGTTGTGGTTTGTTGGGGTTTTTTTGGTTTGTTTTTTTTTTCCCTATTGCCCACTTAATCCCATGAGTTTTCGCAAGAATTAAGATGATAATTTATTTAACAATGTTACCTCCCTCAGATTTATGCCAAAGCATTTATGTTAACAATAACCTCCATGAAATAGGTTGTTACCAGCAGTTAACCAGATTGTCACTTTGCTTTGGGCTGTTAATGGGCTAAGAAACTGGTCTTTGATTGCAGTAATCGCTAATTTTGAATGAATTTATTGCAATAATTACCGAGACTCATTGGTTTAATTTGCTGACATGACTGTTAGTTAAACTGTATTTAAAATCTAGGGAGAAACACAATAAGAGTGCAAGGAAAAAACACAAGCAGAACTGATGGTCTAGTGGCTGCAGGGTTTAATCTTTGTGTCTGAAAAGGCCAATTATCAAGGAACGAGAAGGCTCCCCATCTGCTTTTTTTTTTTTTCAGCTTGGTTTCTTTTAGGGCAGAAAGCAAGCAAGCAGCCAACAAGAGGTCAGTGTGTGAAGGAGGGAGAATTTCCATCTATTCTCACGTTTCAAGCTGCTTTTCTTTGCCCTTTCTTTATCCACTCCTTGTGGTATGCAGTGGTATCTCTGGCCTATTAATGAAACAAAGCCATTGTCTATACCAGTCACTTGGCTTTCCTTCGCCTCTACTCTTCCTGTCCACAATGAAATGCTGCACATTGACGGTGTATCTGATTTTCTGCAGGGGGTTAGCAGGGAAAGGTCACTCCTGCATTAGCTTGGACCATATGGCAGCAACTGAACAAAGCTGAAGTCATTGTCATAGATGTAGAGGGCTGCCTTCACTGTGAATGAAGCCCAGTGAATGCTGTTGTGACTACCCAAGGGATTGGATAATATATATTGCCGAGTACAGGTACATCTTTAACTAAAGGTCAAACAAAAGGGAACAGGAAATCTTGAAAAACAGGCTGAAATCCTTCCTCAGACAGACTTCTAGCATGCCTGTTAGATGGTGGGCATGTTTCACTGGTATAAGTCTATTTTGAAATTCAGACTCACAATTTGCATCGGCAAATAACTCTTGTGTTGTTACAAACTGCCAAGTGTTGGTGAATAGCGCTGTCTGGGCTGGGTCTACCAATCAGGTATGCAGATATAAATTATATTCAGCAGCACATACAATTAATGCTTAAATTAAAATACCTCTGGAAAGCAAGTAAATACATAAATAATCCTCTGCTGCAAAGTGGGCAGCTGATCTGACAAAAATCCAGCCTCATAGAAGTGTTTGAAGTTATTACTACAAATTACTTGGACAAAATACGGTATCATCTATTCCTTCATTTGCTATGAAATATCAGAAATAAGGAAAATACAGTAGCAATAGTTTGAATAATTATATTTTAAGTGTCACGTCAGGTTTAGGAAAAGGCATCAGCCCCAGAGTGTGTGAGGGAAGGAACAAAGAGAGATAAGTAGTTGCTCATGCAATGACTATATCATACAAACTGGCTCTGTGGTTGTGCGAATGGCTTTTAAGTTCACAACTGACTGTTTGAAATTTCTACACTCAAATCGTACATGTAGTCATAGAAACTTGTGGAAATTAGGCATATAATTGTCCATATTAAACATGTAACCCTTTAAAAATTAATTGTGCATCTTTGCTTGCTTTATTGAGCCCATATATTTAGGGTAAAGAGGTATTCAAATGCCTAAACCACAGCTAGGCAGCCAGTGGGAGCTGCAAAAAGCACAGGTGTGGCCTTTCACTGATTCCTCCAGACTTCTGAATGCCTCCAAATTTTGGCCCAGAGATCACAATCTTTCTGTCAAAACACTCTTGTATCTATAAAAAAGCCCAATGAAAGTCTCTGAAGTCTACCTTGGGGAACTTGGCTTGTTGTCTAATGGGAGAGACCTAAGGTTGCTCCTGAGTGAGAACATCCACCGTGGGATGTAACACCTTCTGAACAGATGAACATCATCATCACACCTGCAGCTGAATCACCCTCATTTCTCAAAGTCCTTACGCAGAGACTTAGGAGTTCTGAAGGAAAACATAGGACCTTTGGGAATAAAGGAGCAAATGGCAAAGTTCAGCCTTTGACCACTGAAGTGTGACTTTCCTCCATGCCCTTGAAGAGAGTACTTTCAGCTTCCCCTTTCTTCTTCCTCCCCTTAAAACTCTCTTTAACCCTCTGGAGAACAGAATCACTCCTGACTGCTTAAAAGCAATCAGGGTCTCCAGAAATTTGTCATCACACAGTTCAGCCAGCCCCCTAATCTTTTGGGAAATACGTTGATCTATATTCAGTTGCATGTCTCTGGGAGTTGAATACCTGAATTATCAAACAATATTGCACTTGTTTCAAGCGAACTCAGAAGACACTAATAACAAATGCAGTATGATCCAGGTCTCTATCACTGCAGTGGAAAAGAAGTCAGAAAATTTTGTTTCAAAACTTGAGGCAGACAAGAGGAAAAGCTAACATATGGAAATAACTATTGATGGACACAATTATATTTTAACAGAGAACACCAAAGGGTTGAAAGCTCCAAGGAATCAAATTAATGACCTGGAAAACAAGCTCAAATTAAGAAACATCAGGTTGGGGGTGGATCCTTAGGGCTTGCTGGTGACAAGAATAGAAAGATTTTTTTAATGGATTGTGGAGGTGTTGGGGATGGATAATCCTTGATTCCCCCTGCAATATATCTCTGCTCATTGTATTTCTAGCAATGACAATCAGGCAACACCCATCATGATGTTTATCAAATGTGCAACATGTTACAGATCACATTGCAACTTTCAACTCATCTGCCTTTTCCAGACTCCAACTCTGATGTTCTCAGTGGTACAACAAGGGGTTAGTTCAAGGACTGAAGTTACTCCATAATTACACCTTTATAAATTAATGATGCTCAGCCTTCCTTAAGAATTTTAAAATTTGTGTACTATTTCATGAATGATTTTTAAATTTTATCTAAATTTAAACACTACTACAATCAAACTGTTTTAAGAAGCATATTATAGGTTCGATTCTTTATTTTCCTAGTGAGAAGCAGAAAGAAGTGCCTCATCTCAAAATCGTAAAAGCACAAAATTGATGACAGAAGGGAAGTGGACCCTTTGGTTATTTATAGAATGTTAATCTTGTGATTATACTAATCAGAATCGTTATTTACAAGGCACCTGTCTGCTCAAGCATTATAGCCACCTCTCAAAGACACTCTGAAAGGCACAAACTATTTGATTATATGTCTGATGAAATACAAAGCATGTATGTTTAGGATGGTCACCCCTGGTACTGCTGCATACAGAGTTAAAGAATAAGAGCTGCTGAAGTGAACCACAAAGTCACTATCTTGTTCAATAAAACTGAGAACGGTCTCTTATGAAAATTATTTTAAAAAATAAATTCCAGGCAATCAAATGAAGCCCACTTTTAGTAGGATTCTCTGGCCATAGAGGTTAAGGATGATGGGGGCAAGAAGAACACTGGAAGGATGCAGTAAGGGAGTAGAAGAGTACACCAGGATTGTGGTGGAGCTCTGAATTCCTGCAGTCCATCAGAAAGATGAATGAACCTCATCCAAAATCATGTGGATCCTCTTCCTGATGGATGCAGTGCCGGGTCACTTATGTTTATGGGCTGTAAAGCCCGTCTGGCTCTACAGCAAAGACATTTGTAGAACAGTACCATGAAATGCCTCATGAATGTTATGTGAAAAAAAAAAAAAAACCCAAACCCAGAACTTACTCTTTAGTGCTGGTTAATCTGTGATTCGGTATTGGAGAGATACAAGGTGGGAGCAGGCATGAAGCTGAAGGGTCCTCCAGGCGCTGCTTCTTGTTTTCAACAAAGGTATCCAGGCTTTCTGGCTGCTTTAACAAAAAAAGATAGAGCTTCAAAGATCTAGCATTGATGCACAATTTCACTTGCCATTAAGAAGAGCTCAGGAATCTCAGTGTATTTCCTTTACAGTAGCAGCAGTTAAAATACTGGTCCAAGAGAAGTGAAAGTCACCTGAAATCAGAGCTAAACCTGCTCCAAACACATGACATAAAGTTATATAACAAGTGACACAGCCAGATAATTAGGAAGCAAAATGCCTCATGTGCTATAGTTATCTCCTGTACTGCACTGGAATTTAATTAATAATTCAGATGGAATGACTTGATAGCACCAAATCTTACTCAAGTAAATAGCTTTTACTCATTGACTTAATGGAAGTTGATGGGAAAACTTCCCTGAGTAAGTATTCCTCACAGGACTAAAAGACTACAGGACTGAGCTGGTGTAGTCATTAACAGTGATAGCTGGTTTAAAATTTGCTTTGAAAGATTCCCTGATGCATGACTTTCATGCCTGAACTGGGATGATACAAGCAAAGCTGATTACTGCTCTGTCACTGGAACCTTCCTATCAGCCTTCAAGCCCACTAGTAGATGGCTAAAATAAATCTTTTAATAGCATGATTTAGAAACCCAAATCAGGCTCTCCCTACCCTATTTTAACTGTTGATATACCCTCAAGTCATCCTAATTGGTTTGTATCCCCTTGGGCAGCAGTGAACAATCACACAGCTACCGAACGGGTTGTTTCAGAGCGTAGCTTATGTTTGTACAATCCCACAGTGAGACTCCTTGTTTTGCTACTTCCTGATTCAAAGTCCCAGCTAATGAAATCACGAGGTTCCAACTTTAATATAACCTTTTTTTTTTTTTCCCTGGGAGCCCTCAGTTTAGTTGCCAGTATTATACTCTTGTTTTAGCCAAGATTCCATCATACTGACACCCCACTAAGTTTCCTAGCAAAAGGTTTTTGTATAATCAATATAAAGCCTGGTGTACTTATACATACACATAAGCATGGGCATTTATACATCCCTTTCCTCTTTCTTCTTTTCTCCTTCCTTCTTACATCTCTGCCTTTATTGTGGAGATAGAATATAAATTGAATATAAACCTGCTGAGTTTACCCATGTGATTATTTCCACTTAATTCAACAGGGAAGGAGCCAGTGCAGTGACATGTACACAGGGGTACAGACCCCGTGTCTGCCTGGCATTGGCTGTCTTGTGTTAACTCTCATACCACTGGACTGCTCAAACTCAGGATTTCAAGAAGTCTACTAGAACAGACAGCAGAAGTCACATTCACAATGATTTATCAAATTTGAGGTATAAAAAATATATGTTTTGATGACTTCTTACAGACAGACCAGAGCACAACCATTTCAGCTGGAAAAACTGACTACAAAAATTCATTTTTGATATAAAACTTCAGTTTCTTTTCTGAAAACACATTTAGTTTGAAGTGTGCTGTCATATCCCACAAGATAGGATACCCTTGGGCATAAATAACATAAAACACATGATAAAACATAATGCCTTAAGTCAAAACGTATTTGCTTTTTCAGGTAGCTGTGTAGAAAAAAGCAGCTAGTTAAGCAAATTATATTTCTATGAATCACATTTGTTTATACAACAGAACAATACAAAGACTAAATTCACCAGGAGCATAAGCAAGCACCATCCCATTGTCTTTAATGAAGCTATGCCTGTTTAAGCCAGTGGCGAAAATGCCTTATTTCTGCAGAAATAAAACCCTGCCTTCCAAATAGAAGTCACATTTTCTGAGTATGGCTGAACCCATAGCAATACAAACTCATCATTGGGAGTCCTTCTGCAGATTACAGAACACTGGAAATAAATGGGTGACAGATAAATCTCAAACAAATACATTGTTCATTGATTTTGTCAGCTGGCATTTGGTTTTTACTGGTTTCTGGTGTTAGTTTCTAATGCACTTCTACACGTACGTCCTTTGCAAAAACAATAAAGCCTTAGTGGTATGATGCCTCCTCACAGGCCTGGCTGCAGGGGCAGTGAGGAATCACTGACTGTGGTCCTGACCTCCAGGATGGACAGAAATTCAGTGTTTTCCTCTGAAGGATGAAAATGACTTACCTTGTGTTTCCTTTTGGATTTTATGGATGGTTTTTCAGCTGCTGGGGTAGGGGACTCTCGAGATGGTCGCCTGTGTTTCACATTTGCCTCTCTTGGTTCACTTTTCACAGACGTGGCCTCAAAAGGCTCTTGTCCAGGTATCCTAGAGAGTAAACTAAGGTCTATTTTTACCCACAGAGATTTGAGTTCTTCATATTCTCTCAGTGGGGACAGAAGTTCATTTTGTACAATTGGGATAGGAGAAAAGAGCTGCTCCTCCAACTCATTGCTGGTCTGGTCACTGGATGTGTTGCTGCCATTGCTAGTTAAACTACTTACGCTGAGGATGTTACTGCCAGAGTCCTTTGCTTTCACACCATTGGCAGGCCCGCTGCAAGCTGGCAATACCTTGGCCTGCAAGCTCTCCTCCTGGTCTGTATTTGAGTCGGAAGTAGATGAATCTGTTTCAATGAATTCCCGGGACTTAGGGACAATTTTGCTGGGGCCTCTGTACTTTTTCTTCTCTGAAGTGAGACCTGTGCTTGTTCGTGGTTCTTTCCTTGGAGCGGTCTTCCCAACTGCTGCTTTAGTTCGAACCTTTGGCTGCTCGGGGGGTTCCTGTGTGTCTTTTTCTTTGGGAGGATTGCTGGTATTATTTGGTTTGGGCCAGTTATACTCTTCTACACTGGAAGTCCTTTCTACCTTTTTGGGTTGCTTTTTCCAAGTAGTCCTTTGTGAAGTTGGCTCATTATGAGCTGGTGACTTCTGCTTGGAGCTTTTTGCCTCTGGGGTTTTCTGGGCAACCCGGGGTTTGGCTTTCTCTCGGATGGGACTAAGGATCGCCCGGTCTTTGGAATCGCTTGGGGGCAGGCTGCTGTTGAGCTTCCCTTTGTTTTGCCCTTCAGCCTGCTGGTTGCTCTGGGGCTGGGAGCTGGTCTCGCTATGAGGCTCATTTTGACTGTTGATGATGGTCTTGTTGTGGGGGTTCACTTTATTCAGCCATTTATCCAGCTGCCATTTGTTTGTTGAGGGAGGTTCAGGCTGCAGTTTGAAGAACGACAAGGAACAAATCTCAGACAGAAGCAACGCTTTTCCCTTTAAATGAAAATGTTTTTAATGTACCCTTTTATTTCAGTCAACTCGTGGTGACTGCTAGTTTTATGGGAGTATTTATGGAGTATTTATGGTTAATTAGGCTTCCTTATCTGGTTTACAACGTGGCCCTGGAGAAATTTAATACAACTAAAAAGTTTAGCTGGTCCCCGAAGACATAGTTTTGTCATGTTGCCTTTCCTTAGTCCCAGCGGAATACTGTGTCAATAAAATCTTCTCTAGCTACTAGCGAAAATCTAAATATTTCTTTAAAGCAATTCAAATGTAGGCCAGAAGGATTCTTCCAAAAGCTAGACTGAGTATGTGGGTCATATACATAAAACTGTAAAGGGAGAAAAAGTCGACAGCATCAAACAGCACTGCACTCCAACATCTTCCTAACAGGAAGCAGGATTTCACTCCCTTCCACACATCCCCCTCCGAGCCCCCGCTGGGGAGGAGCTGAGAGCGTGGCTTTACCTCCGGCGTGGCACTGCGTGACTCCTCATTGCACTCGCTGTCACTGGAGCTGCTCTCACTGTCGGAGTCGGACTCGGAGCTGCTCTCAGACTCGCTGGAGCTCCCTGAGCCGCCGCTGGAATGGGCCAAGCCGGATGCATGTGCCGTCGGCACTGGCAGGCTGCTGTGGAGAGAAGATCCTCTCGTGTCAGTATGCTGCTTGACTTTTTAAAGTGTTGCCTTGGGGGGAACCACCCAGTGAACCCTGTTCACACTGACTTTCCTCAGTGTCAACCCCCTCTCCTGCAGTACCGACCCAACGAAGGCTCCGGCAGCCATGCCACTGCACGGGCACCAAAGGAGTCGGTTAGGGTTATGCTTCATGGGCTGCACTGATAATGGTGTTAATAACATTACCATCATCATCACCCTCAGATGAGAAACACTTCAGTGTCACAAGCCTGGGCTTATTAGCCCAATGATTGCGAAAACTAACAATCATGCTTAAATAATTTATTACTGGAATCATGGTTTCTTCATTTTTTGCCGGTTCATTTATAATTTATGACCAAAGGAAGGACATCAGGCAACTAATATTGGACAGGGCATTTTAAAAATTAATTTTAATGAATACTTTTACACTGTGGCATACAAAAGCTACATATTTTTGACAAGTCTCCAGGGACTGCCCCATAATTTTTTATTTATAGCTGTTTTTTCTCTCATGTTTATGATAATGCAGTGAGAAAATGTCATTCATGCTGAAAATAAGCCTCTCTGTGAAATCTATTTTTCTGCATGTTCAACTGTCCTCCAAGATGTATTTATTAGCAGTGCACTGGGTGTCATTGTTTTTCCTCAGCATTTATTTCTAAACTGAGAGGTTGGATGACCCCAGTTTTCAGCACTACAGAATTCTGTCAGTCAGAGTCTTTATAAGCTCATCTTTAATTTCAACTTTTTTGTCAGGGAGATAACCATAAGGTTTTATGTCTCTTGAGCTGATCTATACAGAGGCTTTTTGACGATTGATTTTAAATTTGTGAAGATGACAAAGCAAAGTGTTTGAAAATTGACACCATTTGCTAGTACTCCTTTATGGATATTCAGTACTTCAATACCTTAATATATCATATGCTGTGTGTGTCCCATATTGAGTGATTCAGAGACACCTAGAAGTCATAATACAGCTTTGCCTTTGTTTCTGCTCTCTGCTTTTCTGCTTTCCTCTGAGAAGGATTCAAGTAAGCCAGGTGCATGTCCTTCTCCCCCTTTCAAACTGAGATGCTATGTGCATCACAATACCCGCTTAGAAAAACACAGCAACCAAGAAACTGGAAGTTGGAAAAGCCAGAAAAAAACCCGATATGTGACCCTGCTCCACTAGAGTCTTTACAAGTATTGCCATTGACTTCCGTGACAATAATAGATGGTCTTTAATTTTCTTCTTACGCTAAGCTACTTTCTCTCTCCCTCCTCGTTGGTAAACCCATCCCTTACACTGCGGTTGGTAACATAACTGTCTCTCTGAGCATTGCAATGGCCCTGCAGTGCCCATTGACAAAACAGCTTGGTGCTTTAGGGTGCATTAATGAAACAAAATTACTCACTTGGGTAATTGCTACAGATCACTAACTTTGTTGCTCATTAAGTGCATAGACTTTGTTTTTTTCTTCTAGAGACTTCACTCAACTGATTCAAGTAGAGCTACTTTAAAAATTTTCAACTGGAAGTAAAGGTAAATCAAAAGAGCAGATGCTTTTAATAATATGGGCATTTCGGAAAGTATTATGGAAAACAAAATATTGCTGAATTAAAAAATGGAACTTACACTTTGTCCTTAATGTCATTATTTTTAGAGACTTTATGCACTTGTTTTTCTTTATCACTCCTTTTCAGTGAAGCTCAAGAAAGTGTTTGAAATACAGTTTTCGCTTCTTTTTTACGGTAAACAAGGAAACAGAGCAGTGGAGAAAAAGTGAATGTGTTTGTGGAGGTGTTTGTCTTTCAAGTCAATATCTTCTAATTTTGGTCTTACATTTTCTATTTGGAAAACACTAAAAGTAGATGAAAACTGAGTTTTCCTACTTCATTACAATTGCTTACAAGAACAAATAATAAGGAAAAAAAATACAAAAAACTTCAAGGATTCCCAAGCTGAGGAGACAAACATGACAATTCCATTCTAAAATACCAGAACAAAACATCAGCCTTGAAAAAAAAGTTATTTATGGAATTATCAGATCAATTAAGTAGTAATTTAGAGATTACTTTTCCCCTAAATCTGTGAGCTTCATCTGTTTCATGTATATTTTCTGTTTTCACCCCAAAATGGAGGTGAACATGGCAATAGCAATGCTGTACAGAAGGTTGTGTGTAGGGCTGCTCACACCTCTTTGCAGATCTGCCTAAGAAAATGCTCTGTTGTCAGTATGGGCAAGTTTGCTCCCACTAGGATAAGCAATTTAAAGAATATCACCTCTTATAATAGATCAAAGAAGGAAAAGACAGCATCACAGCAGCTAAGGCCAGACCTTTCCAGCCTTTAAACACAACCTATGTCTTTCAGCACTCTGGAAGAGAACTGACACTGTCGCTGGGCTGTGCTTACACAAAACAACTGGACTTCTACTGTAACAGACTGCAACTGTCTGACAAAGAACTCAAAGGGCAAGAATAAAACCATGGAAATAAACGGCAGCTCCAACCTGGCCTTATTTTCTTTCTTTCTGCACACCAGCCTCAGAAAAAGTTATCATATGCCAAATGTTACAGAATAACACAGCTCAGCAAGCTTGCAGGAACCAGACAGACTCAAAATAATGTTTTTCATACAAAACACAGTGAGGTCATTTTTGTCTTTCATCTGGAATAATAAAATTATGCCTTGGCTACACTGGGCGGTTTCATGCTGAAGACATCATTGCTGATCTACATTTTTAAAGTAGAAGTATTCTCTTCTCATCATGTAGTTTGGGTTGAGAGTAACTCTGTATGCTTTGCAAAACAATCAGGTAAGACTCAAAATGCCTTTTCTAGCATCTCACCATACTAAAGATAGTGAGATCTTTGCACATAGCTACCTGTACAATCATATAGAATCATAGAATCACAGAATGGTTTGGGTTGGAAGGGATCTTAGAGATCATCCAGTTCCAACCCCCTGCCATGGGCAGGAACACCTCCCACTAGCCCAGGTTGCTCAAAGCCTCATCCAGCCTGGCCTTGAACCCCTCCAGGGATGGGGCATCCACAGCTTCTCTGGACAACCTCAGCCACTGCCACATCACCCTCATAGTGAAGTATTTCTTCCTTATATCTAATCTAAATCTGCCCTCTTTCAGCTTAAAACCATTTACTCCTCATCTTATCACTACACCCCGTGATAAGAGTCCCTCCCCATCTCTCCTGTAGCCCCCTTTAAGCACTAGAAGGCTGCTCTAAGGTCTCCCTGGAGCCTTCTCTTCTCCAGGCTGAACAACCCCAACTCTCTCAGCCTGTCCTCATACAGGAGGTGCTCCAGCCCTCTGACCATCTTTGTGGCCCTCCTCTGAACTCGCTTCAACAGGTCCATGTCTTTCCTGTGCTGCGGACTCCAGAGCTGGACACAGTACTCCAGGTTGGGAGAACAATCAACAGTCAACTTCTAATAACGCTGTTCAGCAGAACAGAAGAAAACTTTCCGCATACAAGTGCATGGAAAAAAACCTTTGCTTCCAACAAAATGAGTTTAGTGAAGAGATTCTGGCTTGTCTTCTGTGTTTTTTTTCCTTAAATAAAATGTATCTTTTAGTTCAAAAGAACAGGTTGGCTTGCACTCTTCCCAAAGACTTCTTCAGCTTTAAAGTTAAATCACATGTTTTAAGAGATGCTGGGGTAGATTCTGCAAATGTGCATTCAAGCAGCTGTTATACAAATCAATTGGGCTTCTTCACATAAGTATCAACTACATGAACTGGGGGTTGCCTCTCTAAGAGACTTTCAAAGCAAGCTTTGTTGTGTTGCTAAGATGCAGACATGGAATGCCAGCCCGGACAAGGCTTGAAATGGATTTGAAGCATTTTATCATCAGACACAAGTCCTCAAAGTGACTAAAGGGGGCAGGAAGAACTGGTATTTGAAACTCTTGAATTTTTATTTCCCAGCAGGAGATGAATACTCATATTGTTTCTCAGTGTTTGGGTGGACAATGTTTTTATTTCATTTGAACTGGAAAAAAAAATTAATAAAAACAATACTTCACAATGGAACACAGTATTGTTTGGGTAAATAACACTTAGAAAAAAGCCAGTTCATTATTATCACTTGAGATTGGAGGCCCCTACTGAGAGCAGTGACCCGCTGTGCTGGGATCTGTGTAAATACATGATGAGACACAGTCCTTGGGCCAAAGAGCTTGCAATCCAAACACACAAAGCAAACATCAGAGGTATTACAATCATCCCCGTACTCATTGCAGGCCTGTCTAATTCTCTAAGTGCAAGGCCTTTCTGCAGTTAACGGAACCATCAGTTTCACACCCTTTTACATTTGTTCTCCCTGTTTTCCAAGCCCCACGCTCAGCACCCGAGCTGAATCCTGCAGAGCGGTCAGACGTGCTCTGCTCTGACCCAGAGCCCTGACCACGGGTGCTCTCTGGAAGGAAAAATACACACATGGCTCAGCAGCATGGATCTCCATTACTCAGGACAGATGGGTCAGTGTCTGCTTGCCCCTCTCCAGAACAGCTTCTCCTGTGCCATGGAGATGAAAGACCCTGGAATGACACTCACACTGTAGGTGGGAGGAGAACCAGACCCCCACCTTTTGCAAAGCCCATCATAATGTTGTCTCTAGTTGCCTGCAGACTGGTAGGTCTGGCTGGTCTCCTCCCTGCTATGAAACAATGAAGCAGACAGAAGAGACCTGCACATCTGGAAGCAATTTGGAAGGAAGCTCTTCTGCAGCACTTTCACCTATCTCCCTTCTTCTGCTTTTGCCACACACGGTGTTTCCCCTGTCCCTTGCTGCTTGGCAGCATGATTGTGCACAGCGTGGGCACAAAGTACAAGATGAGAAATGTCTTGAAGGAGGGACAAACACCAGTATCACCAGTACTTGTCAGTGGTTTTCAGCACTTATTGAGCTCAAGCTTAACTACAGAATCTGTTAAGAACAGGCACTGGAGGCGGCTGCTGATGTCTCCAGGTGAGGAACTGCATCAAGCTCATCACACACCAACCATCTTTCACTGCAATTCATTGGTACAGGTGATCTGCCTAAATTCAAATGTCTCTCTGCAGCTGTCTGTTGTTTAACTCACGGGTTATTCTTCCAAAGCCAATTAAAGCGGACGTGGCATTATTATGTGATGGATTATTATGCTGCCTAGAGAACTGAAGGCCCAACACGAGGCTTACACTTTTTTTATTGCTGTTTTCATCTAGACTATTATTATATTATTTTCAACACATCATTTACTCTCATGTTGTAATAAATGGCTTTTAAGATTAAACCTGGTAGTTACAAGAAAGATAATGTGAAATACTCAAACTCATTAACCTCTAATAAGTAAAATAATAAACTTTTTATCCTGTAAACACATATATAAAAAGAAAAGTTGTATAATTCAGACTACTGCATTAAAACTCACCTAGGAACAAAAATTCCTAACAAGTCCTTAGCTATCTCCCTGAACTTTACACCAATTAGATGTAGTCATGTTAATTGGTGTGAAGAGAATTTGGCAAATAGACAGCAGCCTCCAACAATAGGTTTATTCATTCCAACCCTTCCTTTTCAGGGTAATGATGAATTGGCCACTTGTTCCATTGCTCTACCCAGAAATCAAAATGTAAACTTTGAGAAAGAAGAGCACTGCTGGACAGTGGGAAACTGTGATGGGAACTGACCAGTGAGTCAACAGTATATCAATGCTGGCAATGTGTTTCCACAAGAAGCAACACTCTATAAAGGTTGCTTTACTGCACAGGCCTATTTTTAGAGAAAATCCAGCCCATGAAATCTGGAAAGGGGAAGGTCTATGCTGGAAAAGTGGCTACAGACTTCACAGGGTAGTTGATCTTCCTGTTGAGGCACTGGATTGGGACTTGGATGAATTTTTCTTTGAGTCTGAGACAAAAAGGTGTCTGTGCATCAGATCCTGCTGAGTAAAAGAGAGACTATGCTGCCTCTCCTTAATCTGGCTTGTCCATTTAAAATGCAAATTCCTCAGAACAAAGACTCTGATTGCACAGGGCACTGAAAAGTGGGCACCCAGCTCTGAGTAAGACTTTTGTGCACTACAACCACACTACATCATCTACCAGAGCAGATGGTAACACTCATTCTTGGGGGGATGCTGTTCCCCTCGTTCACTACACTGCATTCCGAGAAAAGAAAGAGAGGAACAAACTGGCTTCAGCTCTTCAGAAGCTAGCCCAGTCTCTCCTGCAGAGTCTATTTCTACAGAAAAACTGTGAACCTGAGGGGTATTACTAGGAGTCACTGGGCCCACTGAATTCTGTGTAACTGTTCCAAAAAGACTGCTTCATTATTCTAGCAGATAATAACAGAGCAGCACCTAGCAGATTAATATTTAGTGTCAGAATTTAATACCATAACTGTTCAATAACGAAGTTTTATTTCTTTTCTATTCTCACACCATTATCAGGAAGTAATATTCTCTCCTAATTTGAAAGGGAGCTGCCATTTTTTTTTTATAATGAATTGTTCATATCTATATCTTCAAACTTATATATGACTGCCATTAGACTGCTTTTTAAAGAAAAGGATTGCTCTGAATGATTTGTTCACGGCTTTTCCATTGGTTAGTATTAAATTATTTATCGTCAGGCTGGTAGGATTCAAATCTAAACTTTCAAAGATTGGGTTGACACAGGAACTGAAAACCTGTTTCAAGCCCTTTTAAAATATTAATTGGTACCCGGGTCAATGAAACGAAGTAAGGCGTGGAAATTGTTTCTTCAGCTAGCATTAGCAGGCGTAGTAAGACATCACTTATGATGGCTCTCTCATGTCAAAACACATGGAAATGGAAAGGGAAAACCTCTCTAATATATTATTCAGGATGTGGCAGCTGATCTGCCTGTATCAATCCTGAACACTGTAATGCAAATAGGAGTTCTGATTTATTTTGAGGGGGAGGGTAATTTACAAGATGTTGTATGTAAAAAGCCACATTCTCATTTTACTGTGTTCAAAAGTAACTGTTTTAATCAAAGACTGTTTATAACAAGGCTGATAGAGTTACTGAAACAGATTTTTTCATATACATATAACCCTTTTATACTTCCAACTTTAAAGACCATAAAAAAGGATAGTAAAGATGAAAGAAATAAAAAGAATGACAGAGCTAACTCCTATGAGCCACAATCTATGTCAAAGCAGAACTAAAGTGATTGACAGCTTGCATTAGTAATGAATAGAGCAGGGAAAAGCTGCCAAGAATCCGTAACAAGGTCAAAGCCTTCCAATAAAGAATTACATTAGCCACAAATCCTAGCTGGAACTTTGTATATACATCTGCAATGTGACTTTAACCATGGCACTGTTTCTGCTCTCCTATTCTGACCCTTTTCCTGGTTTTATTCCAGGGCTAACAGTAAGTTCTGACTTTTTATCACACCTGCCATAAAGAACAGGTGTAACATAACAAACTGCCTGTGAAATTATAAAAAACAAACAGAAGAGGAGGAATTTTAACGGCACTTCCCTAACGGTGCACATAAAAAACTTTCTGAACTATTGGTATGGTAATTGCTTTCCTTCCAATTTCACAGCACTCTTATACACACTTGACATGGAAGAGAAGGGGATTTTGCATATTAAAAGCAATATTGTAGCCATGATTTGTGCATGCATCACCCTGCTCACCTCAGAGTTTGGAAACAATTTTGTGAGCATGGTATTATTCAGGGAACGCAATGTATGTAGCCTTTTTGATGTCCAATATTTTAGTGAATGGATTCAAGTGTCAGAGAGCATTATTTGTACTATGCCCTGATGTGCTACTGTTCGTTTGGCATCTGGAAGAACAAGAATACTATCTCTTACTGTGAGACTCCAAAGGGCCTCATTTGATGTAAATGGAACCATTTTGTTATATCAATATTGCCCCACTGAATCAGGCTAGGTATGAGTATTGATATATAGAAACTTATTTATTTTCCACAGAGGAAATGTGGAATATTGCATCTTTCAGTACACTTTGTGATTCTTCTGTGAAAGTTTAGAAGTACATATTCACCTCACTACTGATTTATAATTTTAAGTTAACATAAAATGGTTTTTAATGAGTCACTTACTTGTACTTTGATTTTACTTATTTCAGCAGAAAGTCCAAGTGTGGACATGATAAAAAACATTCAAAGGGAAGCTCTAAAAGCAAGTGCTGGCCTTTTTATCATTCACGTATGGCAGAAACTTGGACACATAAAAATGCAAATGAACTACCCTCCTCATTCTAAGTCAGTTCTACTTCAGTTCTAACTGAAAACAGAATCCATGTTACAGAGCCCAGTGGGAGGAGAACTGGGAGCTATGGGACCAAAACACACTGGTGCAGATGGATCCACACGACGCCTCCAAATCCTCAACATTTCAAGTATCATCTGTTCTCTAAGGAAAGCTAATTTTACTATCCTGAGCAATCAAGCAGTTGGAAAACATGAGAAAGTAGAATTTTTTTTTTCTTCTTCTCCCATATAAAACAACACCTCTGAGCTTGAAAAGGTGCCAAAAGGCATATCCTGATTTTCCAGAGCTTTACAGCACACACGCAGTCATTCACACCTGTGCGCTATGTACAAGTGGCACAACGTCAGCTCAGGAAACCATCTGAGGATTTACTTTCCAGGGGAATCCCTTGGGAGAAGATCAGCAGTATAACCACTTCCAGACCAGAGCAAAGAGGATGAACCGGGAACATGAGTCTCTGCAAGCTAAAGAAGGGAAAACAGCCTGTTGCAGTCTGTTAAAGCCACCTCTATTTAGAAAAGGCCCAGGATTGCTGCAACTGAGGAGAAGGACTTGGGGGTGTTGGTTGATGAGAAGCTGAACATGACCCAGCAATGTGCGCTTGCAGCCCAGAAAGCCAACTGTGTCCTGGGCTGCAGCAAAAGAAGCGTGACCAGCAGGTCGAGGGAGGTGATTCTCCCCCTCTGCTCTGCTCTCATGAGACCCCACCTGGAGCGCTGTGTTCAGCTCTGGAGTCCGCAGCACAGGAAAGACGTGGACCTGCTTGAGCGGGTCCAGAGGAGGACTGCGAAGATGATCAGAGGGCTGGAGCACCTCCCCTATGAGGACAGGCTGAGAGAGTTGGGCTTGTTCAGCCTGGAGAAGAGAAGGCTCCAGGGAGACCTTAGAGCAGCCTTCCAGTACTTAAAGGGGGCTACAGGAGAGATGGGGAGAGAGTCTTTGTCACGGAGTGTAGTGATAAGACGAGGAGTAATGGCTTTAAGCTGAAAGAGGGTAGATTTAGATTAGATATAAGGAAGAAATACTTCACTATGAGGGTGATGAGGCAGTGGCTCAGGTTGTCCAGAGAAGCTGTGGATGCCCCATCCCTGGAGGGGTTCAAGGCCAGGCTGGATGAGGCTTTGAGCAACCTGGGCTAGTGGGAGGTGTCCCTGCCCATGGCAGGGGGGTTGGAACTGGATGATCTTTAAGGTCCCTTCCAACCCAAACCATTCTGTGATTCTAAGAACTGTGGCTAATGTCAGGAGGATGAGGAGTGAAACAAGAATACAGAAAAGGGCAGAGATAAAAACTGAATACAATCAGAACAAAATGGGTAATATTTTACTAAATGAGCTTCAGCTGCTCACAAGTTGGTTGCAATCTCCATGCATCATACACTGTACAAAGCACGAAACAGCAGGATTAGTGCTGGAGGCATGGCATAGCTCGTAGTCATGTGCTCAAACAATTAAGGCAGAAATAATCCACCTCTATGGAGATGACTACTGCACCTTTGTAAAGAAAGACAACGCTTTGGTTATAGCATCAGGCTGACACTTTAGAAAACTGGTTAGGTTCATATGTCTCTCTGGGATTTCATGGGCAACAATTCAATTCCTCATACTTCTTCCCTGTTTTTAACACAGATAGTATTGTGAGACTCCAAGCACACTTACATTCATCTGATTTAAGTTGTAGGATAACAGTGGCCACAGAAGTACACAGACACTAATGAAAAGCACTAGCAGACACTTAGTCTCACTGCTACTGCCATAATAGTAAAAAGGAATCATCATTATTAATAATGGGCAATTACTCTGAAATAGTTTTTAAAGAAGTATTCCTAAAGGCACATGATGAATTTATGGCACACCACCAGAGCCTTTCATGGATATAAAGACGTATTTCAGCACACATGACTTGTTTTTTGAACAAGGAGAAACCTGTCTAGTAAAATATTAATAATTCTGAATGCTGAAACATAGTTGTCTTCCTTACAATTTATTTTAAAATGGGATGAAAAACTCCATTTGGAATGAAAATCTAAACCTTCTGTATACGTCTGTATAATGTGAGCTCCTTTTAATGCTGTTGATTTTTGCCAGTTACATAATACACTGCTTTACAGATTACAAAAAAAAGGTATTCAATCTATTTAGGATTAAATATCATCTTGAAGGTTCTTATGTTAAGAACAGAGCTAAATCTTTAAGCAGCATCCACCATTAATTATGACATACGTAGGTATTAAGGAAAAAAAGGTGCTTCTTTGAGTGATAAATGGACCTGAAGATCCTTCACAACATTCACTATAAATCACAAAAGGCCATTAATAAACAGTCAGAAAAAATGACAGTTACTACAAGTATCTGCTCTCATACTTTGCCTAATACTATCAGTGTCATGTTTCAACCTGACATCTTAAATCTTCTACATGAAAACCCTTTAAGTCAAGAGGCTCAGCTATTTTAAACAGAATTTTCTATGCTTGTTATTTTGAATGACGGCACAAGGAAACCAAGAATCTTTAATTCTTTAACCTTATCTGGCTGAAAATCCTGCCTTTCAGCCTTTTTCACCAACACCAAAATAATGGGAAGATCCTAGCAGCTTCTGCACCTACCTGCTGGGATCTCGTGGGCAAACAGAGGGAGCTGATGGTGCTCAGCACCTTCAGGATGGAGGGCTGTGGGAGTCAAGTCAAAATACTGCAAATAGAAGGATTGCACTGCCTGCGTGCATGCTGAGGACAAGCTGGGAGCCAGCTTTGATTTAAACAGGAAAGACTAACTGGGATCGCCAGAAGTAATAGTTGCAACACTGGATACCTTCCTGAAGTGTTGTTACTTCAGTACTTTGTCCCCTCTGTCACACTACCTGCTTTCTTAGCCTAGGCTGAGAGAAACTGAGACGCCTGGCAGGGGCAATTAAAATCTGACCTGGAAAGAACTGTAGACAAACATTGTATATTCCTCAAGAGAGGGTCAGGAAAAGAGAAGCTGAGTGACCATAATCCTGAGTACAAAGTGGTGCTGAAAACTAACATTTTGTCTATTTTTTTTAATATGGGCAAAATAATTTAGATCTTTAGGGTTAGTTAAATTATTTCTTCTTAAAAACCTTCCACAGCTAAGAAGCTTTCATTCTGGACACTTATGTTCCTGAGTTACAAGAAATGGATTTTTCAGCATTACCACCATCCATTTTTCCTCAGACTGATGAAGGGTTGTTGTATCAGTAACGACTTGTTGAAGGTCTGCTGACAAGCACAGGTCAGGAAGACCCAAACCCCTCATGGGTACAGAGGTAAATAGGCAAAGTTCAATCTCCCTTTAACTTTTTACTGTTTTCAATTTGATAATCATTGCTTTAGTAAGGTGCAAATGCATTCTTCACACATCTGCCCAGACAGCCTCATTTTCCTAAGGCTCTAGTGTGCCATAGTGGTTGCCTGGTACATGAGACCTGAAGCTCTCTTGCTTGTTAATGACAAAAATCAGTAGCAAGGTGACACTCTAGTAGCAGGGAAGTAGGTAAGTATTGACTTATTTTCTGCATTAAAATGAAAGAAAAACACCCTCTCTAATTTTGCCTGCTGTATTTGGGATATCATGGACAATAAAGTTAAATTAACCAAGGGCTGAGCCCAACAGCCAGCCTTTACAGGAGAAGGGAGCACAGATGGTCAAAAGGCTGAGCAGGACTGATGGGTCCTGCAGCAGGGCTCCAAGGTGAACTCCACCGGTGCTTGCATCCCCTGCCAATGCACGGGGAGAGACATAGACACTGTGGCTCAGACCTAAAAGGCTCATTCTGAATTTCAGATCAGTACTGAGCTGGATCCTGCTCAGTTATAACACTGCTTGACTCATCTCTCTTTTTTTTTGCGGAGCAAAACCTACAAGGCCAGTCTGTAAGCTCAGATGATGCCTTCAAAACCCTGGAACAATTCAGTATTTATTCAATGCTTTGTTTCCTCGTCTGCTTTTTTAAATGAAACAACATCCCTAAATGTTCTTATAAGTGAGTTGCGCAGGGGCTGCTGCGAGAAAACATAGCGTGGCAGCACGTTCCTCCCACGGTGCTCAAGTCAGGCTGGATTCCTGCACCAACAGACTGTCAATGGGAGTTTGACATGGGCAGAGTTTGGAAGCTGAAAGCTGTACTTGCTAGTTTTGAAGCGGAGAGGCTGTTATTTTTGCATCTGAATTCATAAAACATCACTTATCGTCTAGGATACAGATGGACTCAGGATCCCACACTTGGCTCCAGCGTTTGGATAACTCACACTGCATATCTGGGGTTTGGGTTCAAGCCCATCTTGAATATAAATTTAGAACGAAAGAAATACATGCAAATACCAGGCATATTATAAGACACTGCCAGCTGTTTTCTTCCACTTACAAGACTCTTTCTGAGAAAGCAATGTGTTTTTTTAAGTATATGGTGGAATATGGGAGTGATGACAAGCTGGTATCCCTGAGTTCAATGTGAATGCGACCTCATTCTCAAGTTTAGGGTGTCTCTTGTTCCTGACGCACGCCTTCCTGGCCTCTAAGGCTACATTCTTTATTAAGATTGTTGAGAAATGGAACAGTGTGCTCACAACCTTTTTTTGGATCTCTCCTTGAAAAATATCTGTGTTCTATCTGTGCTTAAATGACAGCCTGTGGCTCCTTTTCCAAGAAAATCCATGCCAAAAGTCCGGATAACATTTAACTCACAGGCTGGTATAAACAGAGCTGGCCTTGTGGGTCATGTTCCCAACTGAGTAATGGACTCTCTGTATTATCCCTGGCAAGTCTCGAAGGCTGGAATTTTCAAACAAAAGCAAATAAAATCAACTTTTGTTTTGTGATTTGATTATTTTTTAATGCTACAGCTTATTCATTTTGGTTTATTAATTTGTTGGTCCAATGGTTTTTATGTGCTGCAATTCCGAATAGGTCTCTCTCTAGTATCATGTTTTATATAGATATGGGAAATGAAATGTAAGTCTGATACAATTACGGTTGCATGCCATGCAAGACAATACTGTAAACACGACGACAGCCTGAAAAGCTGCTTAGCAAAATGATCTTAATATACAAGGCAGTGTGAAAATGTAAAAAGAATCTATAATGACAACAAAGATTAGCCATTTGCTCTCTAACCTTATTTACAGAAGCAATCAGAGGTATTCAGGTCGAGTTAATGACCCTGTCTCCAATTAATTCAATTGTCTACAAACAACACTGATGCAGTGGTTGTCTCAGAGTCTGCCACACAGTCTCTGAGGGAATACGTAAGACTCCATTAAAAGTGACAATAATAATGCATTTATTACTGAAACACTATTGTATTATAAATAAATTCCTGATGTTAAATTATGCTCCACGCTTTAACAGAAATTCAATTACTGAAATAATAAAAAAGACAGTGTATTTGCCAAGTGCTTGGACTATAATTTGGCTGCTTAGTTACCAGCAGTTGGCTGTTTTGCAATTTCTTGTTCATAGAGTATTTCTTTTGAATAAATGCCAGACTTTTTCATACAAATTTCATGAACAAGTTGCAAAATGAAATTTTGAGCTTTTGAATCCAATTATGAAAGACATAACTAAATCTATTATTGAAAAAATATTCTTGAAAGCCCTTCTTGCTGTTGTTCGGCTCTGTGTAGTAATTGAGGTAAGCACAGGTGCTGTTCATTATGGACCATTGTGCACCATCTGAATTCTGGGAACTGAGGAATTCAGTTTCAACTCTGTTTGTGTGAATAACAAACAGGCGTGATTCAGAGGTTGTTTGTACAAGCTTGCACATTGCTCTTCTGGGACTGCTAAGACACCTGCTTACCCTTTTGAAGCCAAAACAGTATCATTTATGTTCTGGCTATTCTTCCTACAATGATTTTGCAGAAGCAACATATTTCCCCATCCCTCTTCCCTTAGGCTGCTATCACTGGCAGAAGTAGGAACAGAACAATGTAAGGATATAACAATTATCTAACCTAGTGGGGACAAGAAGCCTTAGAGAAGCTCATTTTGGCTTGACATGATTCAGGCAGGGAACACCTTGTGAGAGAGGAAGAAACTGCTTCTCCTACTTAGGGTCCAATTTCATGTAGTAGGCTGTTAAGCATAAAGTATTTTTTTTTTTTTTTTCTCCTAGCACCAATCTGTCTTCTCTCTTTGGGGCTTGGCCATGTGTTTATCTTGCTAATGCCTCACCCATTGTCTTCAGATGTTTTACATGGAAGACAGGAAGAGATGCATGCACCTTGCATCCTGCTACGTGAGTACAAATGCAAAACTGCTGACAGTTCTCTTATTGGATCCCATAGGTGCCTGCAGCCATATGGCACTATGTACACGGGTCCTGGCTCTTCAAAGGATCACAGACTCTCACCTCTGTGTATTTCCAAATGCGCTGTCTCCTCTATGTATTTCTGCTGACAGTGATTATTTACTTTGCACTTTTATTTGTTGATGTATTGCTAGTACTTATCAGCAGAGATGTTATCAAAACATCTGGGGATGGAGTGTGTATGTGGAGAGTGGCAGCCAGGCAGCCCAAAGGAAGGAAACGTGGAGGAGAAGTTTTTACAGCCTCAGTGTAAAACTAAAAGGTTTTTTTTTGTTTGTTTGTTTTTTTTCTGACACTGATTGCAGTGCAACTAAAACTGCCACAGTTCAAGTACTTCTGGGAAAATATCGAGCTGATGGGAGATGCTATCAGACAACATTTTGCAGACGTCAACAGGCACAAGAACTCCTTGAGCAGGTAAAAGATTCACATATAATTCAACATTAGCACTATGATTTTTCAAAACTTGTAGCAGCCAAAGTTGGATGACTTATTATTTGAATTAACACCTATCAAAAGCCATCTGCAATTACAACAGCAGACCCTAGTGCCACCTGAAAGTCAAATTAAGACTCAAGAAGAGGACATAATAGCATACAACAAACCAACAACTAAAGAAAAGTAATTGCTTTCCTGAACTTCAGGAAAAAAAGGCCTATGTGAAAGAAGGCTTGGGATCTCAGGGAGCTGCAGGGCTGAAGGTTTTACCACATTAGAAACTGTCTGGAAACACTGGAGAGGACCATATTTATGCAGCATAAGCCTACAGACCACTAAAGGGGGTTGGGCTGGCAGTGAGGGACAAAGTGGCACCTTACTCACAGTGACTTCAGTGATGAGTGGCAGTATCCTCCTTAAGCCAGGGAACCAGAAGGAATCTGAGCAGAAGTGGATATTTCCTTCCAGATGTGGGACCAATTAGCCACACACTGGAGCAGGAAAAGGAGAAGGAGAAGGAAAAAAGGAAAAGGAAAACAGGAAAAGGAAAAGGAAGGTGAAAGGGAAAAAAAGTGAAGGAGAAGGTGAAGGAAGCTGAGAGCACTCATCAGTCCAAAAGCACCTCACAAAATTAAGGTGAAAGCAATATTATCATAGCAGATTACATGTTGAATGAAGTTCAACAGCAAAGCAACATATGTAAGGATAAGAAACAAACGGAGTTTTGTTGGGGAAGTTGGAGACCAAAATTACACCAAGGCTTTCAAGCTCCCAGTCTAACATGGAGCCAAACTCCAAGAGCAACCACAAAGCCACAGAGTTCATATACAGGTACTGTTTTTCATTGGGAGTGTGCCATGTTTTAATACACTGATGTCAATTATTTGGGGTTTCAGCTTTCCTAGTGGTGACCATAAATAAGGCTTATTTATATTCAGCAACTTGTAAGCAAACAGTAAATTAAATTCCTGGAAAAGGCTAAGTATCAGCTCCGAGAGAAATATTTGAAGTCTCTGGGACTAGGTACAGTCCTGAGTTTTGCTGTATTTTGTTCAACTTGTATATATATGCACCTAGTGCAACCATCCCCAGAGGCACTTGCACTTCTGTACAACAAGAAGAGAGGCTCAGGAGAAAGACATTGTCTATGGACGTTGCTCAGCTTTGTAGCTGCTGCTCATATGTAGGGGAGCTGCTCATCATCCGAAGAACAGATATTTAAGTGGGACAGGCAAGATGAAGATCAGTAAAGTGAAGATCAGGTTCAAGATCTTAGGTTCAAGAAGGGTAAAAAAGATGACCTGGGGAACTACAGCCCGGTCAGTCTCACCTCTGTGCCTGGCAAGATCATGGAGTAGATCCTCCTGAAGGCTCTACAAAGGCACATGGAAAATAAGGAGGTGATTGGTAACCAGCATGGCTTCACCAAGGGAAAATCTTGCCTGACAGACCTGGTGGCCTTTTATGATGGAGTTACGGCATCAGTGGACAAAGGAAGAAAAACTGATGTCATCTACCTGGACTTTTGCAAAGCATTTGACACTGTTCTGCATGACATCCTGGTGGGCAAATTGGAAAAATATAGATTTGATGGATGGACCACCCACTGAATAAGGAATTGGCTGGATGGCTGCACTCAGAGAGTTGTGGTCAATGGCTCAATGTCCAAATGGAGACCAGTGATGAGTGGCATTCCTCAGGGATTGGTACTGGAACTGGTGCTATTTAACATCTTTGTCAGTGTCATGGACAGTGGGATTGAGTGCAACCTCAGCAAGTTTGCTGATGACACCAAGCTGTGTGGTGCAGTCGACATGCAGGAGGGAAGGGATGCCATCCAGAGGGACCTGGAGAGGCTTGAGAGGCCTCGTGAAGTTCCATAAAGCAAAGTGCAAGGTTATTGGAAGTGGCTTGGTGAGCACTTCTGCCAGCTCCCTCAGGACCCTTGACTGGATCCCATCTGGCCCCATAGATTTGTG